>NW_016157507.1:248070-257738 GCF_001687245.7 Rhagoletis zephyria
ATCACTTGATGTGGCATCAAAGGCAACATCATTTGGCATAAAATGAACCAAAATAAATAAGATTTAGATAGAGGTGAAAAAAGGGATGAAAAGGAAATACAACTGAAGAGTGTGCGATGTTATATTGTGGTGTGTTATGCTTCATATGTTATGTTATTTATTCTCATGTTATGGTTATGTTATGTTATGCCAAGTACTAAGCTAAACTCCCCTCCACTTAACCCATTCCAACTAATGTTATTTTAGCTCTTTCAACTTACATAAACTATCCTTAATTTTATCGGTTGAATTTCAACCGCTGGGCGAACACTAGTATATATAAAATAGTACCCTGAAATACCAGCTTAATAGGGTCGAGCCCTTTTATTTTTTTTTGCTGTGAAATTTTAGGCGGCGAGCTTTCAAATCTGAAATCTGAATCTGAAAAAGAAAATATGAAATCAAAATATTTTCTGGCTTAAGTTGGCGTGTTGAGTAAACATTGGTGATTTATTACTTAGTTAAATTAAGTTAAATCTTGACTAACTGAGCTTTCAGTGCCATATTTGTTTTTAAGTTTATTAAACTCAAAAAATTTTTAGCTAAAAGTGACAGATCTTTTTTTTTTATGTAGCACACAGTCCCCCTTCCAAAAAATTAAAAAAACAAAATCCATTAATGCAGTCTGCTGCGTGCCACACTCGAGCAACAAATGACACTTAACAGTTTCACGCAAATTGAAATCATTTCCGTAGAACTGGCATTACCACCCTTCACATTTTCACGCTTTCACCTAACTGCATTTAAATATTAGTTTTTCTGGCAGCAAATACAAATTTTTAAATTCGAAATTTCATTTGCCTTTTTTTCCTTTGATAGCTTTGAACGCTGATGACATTTGATTTTCACAGCTCCGCGCGAACATTTTACCGACAACGTGCAAGTATCCACATCACGCTGCCCTCCCTCGCACCGATTACCAATTTTAATGTTAAATGCTGGTTCGTTAACAGATTAATTAAAGTCACGGTGCTATACAATTGGCGTCAGTGTTGACCAGTGTCGAACAACCCTCCACCTTATCCACCCACACACTTGCCCTCCGCGGAGCGGAAGGAGGCTTGTGAAATCCATTTTTTAAATGTCACTTTCGTTCCGAATTTGCGTGTCAACTGGCGCGGAAAGCATACCGGCAGTATCTATGTATGTACATACAGAATGCGCATAAATGCATATTTGTTCTCCAGTATGCACATACATACATACATAAACGTATACATATGTATGAATGCCCCATTTTAGGTAAATTGTGCCCGTGTAACGGTGAAAGTCCAAAACCACGACGACACGTGTCACGCGTCTGTCATGTCCATTCATTTCGTCATTCAAGCAGTCCATTCGATCGCTCATGTTCATTTGCTTACGTGTGGCGCTCACTTTGTCGATTGTGGTTTGCATACGTGTATGAACATTAGGGTGGGCAGAAAGTAGATTAAGGTCGAAAAAAACCCAAATTTTTTTAATGTTGAAATCAGAAAATATTTAGGTTGCTCAATGCGTGCAAAGTTTTCCACGTATTTTATATGAGCAAAAACCACTTTTCGTAGAAATGGTATAGAATTCTTGAAAATAAATCAATCTCGATCGGATAAATCCGGTTCTCTTCAGAAGACTTCCAATAATATGTATTACCTAATTATTTCTCTAACCATTTTTTAATACTAACGATTTTTTATTGGTCTCCCATTGCATTTTCTGGAGTTTTGGCGGACCTATAAAATAATGTAACTATGAAAAAATGGCTAAAAAAGACAATTGGATATTATTACTGGGAGTCTTCTGTAGATAAACAGAGCTTTCCAATCAAAAAATATTGATTTTCGAAGATTTTGTACCATTTCTATGAAAAGTTGCCTTTTCCCAACTTTGAGCGCTTTGAGCGCCCTCTAAATAATTTTTGATTTCAAAAAAAAAAAATCAGAGGTATATTTTTTCGGAATACAAATTCCGACTTTCCTTTTTCACATGCATTTTTTGACCACCCTAATGAACATACTTTGATATATATGAGCGATATATGGATAGCGTCCTTACTTAAATACAGACATATGTACATATATATGCCTGAACACTGTTACGTGTGCTCCACTACAGTTGCGTGAGCAAAGCGTTGTGTGGTGCAGTGGTGCGGTGCGGTGAATGGGTGAATGTGAAATCGTAATTTGTTTTCATTAAGTTTTATATTTGTTTTCGGTGTTTTTGACATGCATTCCGAAATCCTTGTCGCCGACACAGCCGCTGTTGTCACTACTCAAATGGGTGGGTCATTCAGTGGCGGCGGTGTCAGTGGTGGTGGTGGTGGTGGTGGTGGCTAATGTTTTACCACAGTCACATTTTGATGTGACCCTATGCAGTGGTAGCTCGCTCATAAACGTCAGTTGACTGCTGTGTTTCAATTAATTAATTTTTGTTTTTATTTTTCATTGAAATTTTGTCCATTGCTTAGCTGTTCCACCACATATTTTAGTGATTGTTTGCTTTTATAGTTGTTTTGCTGAAATAAAAGAGTTTTCACCTGATAAATGGAGCGTTGCATTTAGTGAAAGTGTGGCACATTTTTTATAAATAACAACTAAGCGATTATTTTTTATGAATGTCAACTGTTGTTGTTATACCAATAATTTTTTTTTTCGTTTGTCAACTCGTTGATTGGCTTTGTTTGTTGCTGTTTTGTGAATGTAAATAAATAACTTTCAACAGGCATTGCTGTGAGTAATTGGCAACTGGTTAGGGTCAGACGGGTGTAGTAAAAAATAAAAATTAAGACTGTCTGAATAGATTTTTATAGTTCTAGAGTTTCTGAAAAGGAACCATTTGTTTTTATAAAAAATAAAATTTTTTTAATTTATATTTTTTTTCAAAAATTTAACTTTTTTGACTTTTTCGGATAAAGACTTTTATCACCCTGGTTCAAGGTATCAAAAAAAATCTCAGGTAGCTTTTCCAATTTTAGACCAGTACCTAAAAGAAAGGCGGTTATTAAACAAAATTTTTTAAGAAAAAAAAGAGGGTACACTACGCCACATGGTAACTTCAGCAATGAAGTCATCTCCCGATCTTTGGTAGTCATCTGGCTAGTCTTTTTCAAAACCTTGTGCCATTTGGCAGGAACTACTAAGGTCCAACTTAAGAATTTTCTTTAGCAAGATTTCCTGAATATTTTTTAGTAGTAGATCTTATTGAACGACTAATATTTTCAGCTTAAAAGTTTGATTTCACTTTTCGACAAAAAAAGTAAATGTACTCTTTACTTAACGTAAAACTGGGACATTGAAGCTATTTAATAAAAGCCAAAATTATTCAACCTTCAACACAAAAAAACACAAAAAATTGCCGAAACAATAAACTTTAGACTTAAGTGCACAGCGACATGCGGACGTACATACATATCTACGAGTAATAAGATTATACACGGATCCACAAACAAGAATTTGTGCTTTGTATTTTGTAAGTTTGTGTGCATAAATTTCAACTTGTAAATGCATACGAACCAAATTATACTTATTTGTGTTGATATATTAGACTTTGGTCAACCAAAAGCCATTAAAGCAGAGAAACATTTTTCTTACTCCACTCCACATTCGGTAATTTATTGCCCAGAATTAAGCAAAAATTAGCACAAGGACATAGTGAAAGAACGAGAAACTTAACACATTTACACTAATTCAAAAGAGAACTTGTAAAATTTTCAATGTCTTTTTGAGGAGCCAAGCGAATTGCTACAATGAATTTGTGTGAAAAACAGCTATAAATAAGTACAATTGCGCAATTCAAAGGAGCAGTGATGTGGTACTTAAAAATTTAAGAATGTAAAAAAAAAAAATCAAAAAAAAAAAAATAATTTTTCTTGTCAAAAGCCAAAAAAATGCCAACTCATTGAGCAAACATGAAAACTTTTTACCATAAAGCCAAGAAAAAAAAGCGCATAATAAAATTAAAAGTTAATTTTTTTTTTTAAACTTTTACAAGTTTATATTTATTTACTGTTTTTATTTCGCAAAAGTTGCTCGTAGAATACGAGTACCTACAGAAAGCCAAAAGAATATAAAAGAGCATTTGCAGCGGAAGTACATAAATGTTGTTGGCAAAATATGAATAACAACTACGGAAGTGAGAACAACTCAAAAACAAGTGCATAGAATATAAAGCTGTACAAAAATACATGTGCACATTAGGGTGCCTCACCAATATTATAGAACTTTTTATATTTTAGGATTTCTGAAAAATATTAAGATTTACTAGAGATGGATCGATTTGAAAATACCTCTAAATATATCGTTATTTTGTTTTCGTTGATAACATTTTTCGTAAGTATTTTTATGCAGACCTTTAACTTTAATCTGTCTCGAATGATGACTCGCACTAGCGATTCGTATGCAAACAATATTACCTCTGCTTGCAGTTTCTCTGAAATATTTTGGTTGAAGTGTTAAAATTTACTAGATTTTTTAATTCTGATGAAAAATACCTTTTTTTTTGTACGGTGGTTGATGCACTCTAATGTGCATACATGTATGTACAAGTAATTATCCCTATTCGCTAAAATGTCACAACTCAAAAACGTTTTTATTTAGTGCTTAGACTGTCAAACTTCATTTAGTGGTGCCAACACACAGGCTGTGTTGAAGACAAGGACGGGGCGTTACAATAAATTTTTAATACGTTTTTGTCTATATTTTTTCAGTGTTTAATTAGGAAGGTACCATTTACATTAAAAAGTTAATTTTTAGTCTACTGGTTATAGTTATATATATATAGGCTCCTATTACTGGTCAATAAATAAAATTGGATTACTAAGCAAAAATTGTTAGGAAAACATTGACATTTCAACTTAATAACAATACCTTATATTTTAAATACTTAATTTTCACTTGTGCCATTTTCAAGATAAATGTGTGGTAGATGTTTGCATGAATTTACATACGTAGATACATACATATGTATGCCCAAAGAAGCAAGATGACTCAAACGGAAGTTCACAGACATAAACAAGTACTCAGAAATTATTTTTCAGTTCAGGCTGTTGAATCTTGGAGTGAGTGCAAAAACTGTACTAAATGTTTGGTGTAGTGGCTTTGAAAAGTTATCGTCGCACAGTTTTAGTTTGACAGATTAAAAGTTTAAAAGTAAAAACAATTTTTTTTTTTTCAAAAAAAAGTATGAACAATTTGCTTTGAGCGAGATTACAATGTTATCAGTACAGTTAACAATTGCGATGACGAAAATTGGCTACCATATAGAAGATTCAATGAACAGATATATGTATGTATACCAGAATTGAAAAAACGGGCAGTTTTCTTGGAGTAATGAAAATGCGATTTAAAAATCAAGAAACCAAAATAGATCATGTAAATAAAAAAGATTAGTAGAGAGTAAAATTCTAGATATCGAATTAAAAGGCATGCACTATTCCATAATAATCATCAAGTTCTATAAATAAGTTGAGCCCAGTAACCGTAGAGACTCCATGTGAATGCTCTTCAGGAAGTCACTGGTTTATTTCTCAATCGCATACCTGGAAATAGATATATATAGGATTCATAGGCGAAGAAGTAGTGCCATGCGGCAAAGATGGCCGGGGTTGATTAGTTGGTTGGTTGGTTGTAGTGCTACTACCCAAGTTGTCGCTCACGAAGCAATTAAGCGCATAAAAGCGCCATTTTGATGCACGATTTTCGGGGTAGTTGGGAAGATTATTTGTGGGCATAGGATTGAAACTTGCCTGAAGTTTCCCACAAAGGTTCACAGGTCTTTGACACTCACAGCTTCTTAAAAGAAAAAAAAAAGCTCCGTGCTCAACACGAAGCTCCTCAAACGACTGATATCCATACCCAAAAGCTCAGCGAGAGTGTGCAAAAAGTGTGACCGAAGGGGCTTAAACCTAAGGTAAGCAAATACAGGGCACCAAAGCAGCAGGTCTTGAGAGCGACTTTATTTTCGACTACTAAAACACGCCAAAATTTTTAAATGAAACGGTGAAACGCCAAATACAAAGTTGGTATTTTAAAAAGTTTTTTTACTTACCGGATTGCCAACATTACCTTATGGAAAAACAAAAAATATTGTACTGGAATAGTAAGCATATTAGTAGCGAATGCTGCTCTGTTGTTTCTTTTCTTTTCTAATTGAAAAAAAGGTGTGACCAGGCGCAGCTAGGTAATAATAAAATTAATAAAATATAAGTTCACAATTTAAACCGAAAAAATTTCCATTGAGAGTTTTAGTCCTGTAAAGGCGTAAGGTTTGAAAATTAAAAAAAAAAATGAATTCCAAGCCATTCCCTTCATTACAACCTCCCTCAGAAATTTTGCTAAATAAAGTTTACAGCACTCTAACCAGGTCGTCGAACAGTTTAGTGCCAAGTAGGAGGAATATAAGAAATTTGCCGGTACACAATTCTTTTTGCGAATTTCTAAAATCGATTAATCACTGTCACCGCCCATTTGATTTCCCACAAAGCCCTAATAATTTTTGGCTCAATTGTAAAGCGATGTGCTTGATCAAACCGTTAAGTCAACGGGTAACTAAAGGTAAATGAAAATTTTTTTTTCCAACTCTACTTTAACTTATGCTGCCTGCATAAGTTTTCCGTGCAGTTATTATTGTTGTTGTCATGAAGGTCGTAAACGTACGCACAGTAAATGCCCAGTCAAAATTTATGACTCAATAATCCTTAAGAAACTAAAATGGGAGCAGGACTATTTCAAAACCACATTTAAAGTGTCAGTCTTAAATTTTATCCTTTCAGTTACTGAGCAGGAGCGTAACTAAGCGAAGGTGAGTCAGCGCGTTGAGTTAAGACTGACTACCAAATAAATTTTCGTTCGATTTCTATGAGCTTACAAGCGTTTCTTTTGTAATTGCAGTTTTGGCTATTTTTCAGCATGTGTTTTTTTTTTTTGATGTTGGTTCTGTATTTAAGGTGTCAAAGAGGAGGTATTAAAAAAATTTTATGTATTAAAAAAAATAAAAAAATAAGTGAAATGTTTAAAAAATTTGTACGATTTTTAAAAGAGTAATGTGCGGTGCCACGCCCACTTTCTAGAAATTTCAAAAGTGTCTCATTTTATGCCAAAATTCTTCTTCGCGTACCAGCTTTCAAAAGTTTGAGTCCAGTATTTACGGAAATATCGTAGTTTTGCATATTTCGAAAGTATCGTTATATGGGAGGTGGGCTTGGTTATTCTCCGATGACGCCCCTCTCCAATACCATACTACCTTGGATAAAGGGCAACATACCTACTAACTTTCGTGGAAAAATCTCAATTTTTCTAGAGTTATCGTGTTAATGGACGGACGGACGGACGGACAGACATGGCTTAATCGATTTCTCTTTTCAATATGAGTATTTATGTATACATTTGTCTATATCTATCTCGATTCGTTTTGGCTGTTACAAACAATCGTTATGCGAACAAAGTTATAATACCCTTGTGCACAAGTGCGCTCGGGTATAAAAATGGTTATAATATAGTAGTAGTAAAAGCTGCCTGCTGGGTAGTTAAAAATTAACTACAAACAAGCACCATTTCCTGCAGGGCTAGCATTCCACTCGTACGCACTTTTATTATGTTATTAAGCTTTTCATTAATGCGGATCATCATGGCCCCTCAGTGGTTGCTGCTCATCTAAGCGAAAGACTGAGCATAATTTTCATAGACCTATTTATATTTATTGAAATTTCTCTACCCTGCTGCGGTGTACTGCCCAGTGATAAGCATAAATAGAACTATCCACCCAGATACACACACACGAAATGAAATGGATTTACATATTACTATGCATGTCTGTGGTTTGCTCCTTTTTCCTGAAAATTATGTAAAGTGTATTGCTGGCTATTTTGCGATGTATAAAAATTTATTATTGTTATTGTTGGTATCAAGCAGTTTTTGATATTTCAATCAAGTGTAGTGTTAATCGAGTTTTGCTTCTTTCATAATCCGTTTCTGGGCTTTACTTGGCGACAAAAATGGATTTCGTGTGCATAACTGCTGCTTACTTAGGTAACAATACACAAAAACACATATATATATTGTACATTTGTACATATGTGGACATGTTCCGAGTGCAGCAAATAAAATTTCATACATTGCTCTGTAAGAAAATTTCACATTTTTGCACGCTATATGATGTACTTTTAATTTCACATGAGCATTAGGAAGGGGCGTGTAAAAGTGTTTTTAGTTACTTTTGCGCAAATTTAAGTCTAATTGACCTCCTTCGAGAAGTAACCTCAACCCCTTACAATTTTAGTAACCGCTAAATTTATTCAGACTCGTAATTTTGTAGCGAACCAAAAACGATTTCATCGATCAAATTGGATCATAAAAAAAGTTGTGGAAATTTTTAAGATGCCAAAATTATTTCTAAAGCTTTAACACTATTTATTAAGGGTAATAACCTACTTAACTTTTCGTTAGTGTAAAACTTGTTTCTCGGAACTTAAAGGCTGCAGACTCGCCGCCATCTTGAAAATAAGTGACAAAAGTCTTATTCGCAAATTCCCATAAAATTGTCTGCATCTCGATTTGCTAGGTAAAATTATTACGTTTTTCAATAAAAAAACATTTCCCTTCATTTTAGAGAGGGTGGACGGATGGTCTAGGTCACTCTATATAATCGTTACGGTCTGTCTAAACTCATCTTATTTGCTTGTATTCTTCTGTACGATGGCTCACAGCACGTAGATAAAACATAAATGTAGTTTGACGAAACGTGAAAAGGTTATGCGCATACATACAGACACTCTCATATGGGACCACATACTCCTTTATGCATAAGCACCACCAACGTAATAAACAACAGATTTGCAGTCAAATAAAATTGGTCTTATCACTGTCTAGCACTATTTTATGAATGTCGAAATGAACTAGACAACAAGCGCATGAATGCGTTTATGCACATACATACAAATGTGTGTATGTGTGTATTTCCACTATTTAAAGTAACCCCACTTGGCAAACTAACCCCCGTTAATTTAAGTTGGCTTAAAAATCAAAACACGAAACAAAAAGTGCGAGCTTGCGTTCGTCGTGAAATGCAGGGTCAATTTAAAATAAGGAAAAATATGCGAATAAAAGAGCAGAAAAGGGAAACCGACACTTGAAACTTATTGATTACTTGAATAAAGTTTAATAGCTGTGGGGTCGGACTTGCCGGTTGAATTGCATTAAATAAATATGTACTTATGTATGTACAGCCGATAGCCGTTACAATAATGAGCAAGGCGGATAGTGGACTTGTATGGGGCTAGTATGAATATATGTACATATTACGTGAGCGTGTGGGAGTATTTGGTCATCATAAAAAAAAAAAATAGCATAAAGAAGAGATACGAAAAAGACACACACACTTGCATACATACATACAGTTAACAACCAGCAACCAGAAAGTGGCCAGTTGACAATCGTCTGAACTTCTGCACGTTTTATATCCGCAACAACATAATGAGTCCCCAGAGAGAAGAGTTCCTGCTTCTCAAGTTGTTAGTTCTGCGGGCACGCGCACTCATGCTTTTGTTGTGAGCATTTTCATTCGATTCTTATTGCTTGCATTTTGCTGGGATTTGCATAAGCAGTGTAGCGCTATGTACATACGGCTCTTTCTGTTACATGGGGGGGGGGGGGGTG
>NW_016157507.1:257762-272190 GCF_001687245.7 Rhagoletis zephyria
GGGGGGGGGGGGGGATTGCGGAATGTTGTACATTTGATATTTTGATTTGGTATTTATTTACTGACCGTCTACCTCATCCGAAGGTAGTCGTATTCGTTTATTTTTATCTTTATTTTTTGCTTCTACTTATTGCATTGTTCGTCGCTCATATGCGCCGTTGGCACAGACTGTTTTAAGCTAAAGTTGCATTATTTGCTAACAACACAAAAGTCAATCGCAAAAAAAAAAGGCGACCATCACTTTGATTACAGCACAAAAAAAAAAACAAACGCCAATGCAGACTACAGCAACAAATAAGTAGTATCTACATTAGTAAGTAACAAAAACTTTTTCTGCTTCGGTCACATTGAACTCTATGCGCTGCAGTCTGGCTTTAAGTATCTCTCCCTCCCCCGTACCCCCCCAGTCTTAGCATTCGCTTTCGTATTCGAACACAGGTTAGGGTTTAATGTTTCCAGATTTGTATTTATTTTTGTTCTGTTGCTTTTTTTCGTGCATCCCTTCAACCAGTACCTACATACTCGCTTGTGGTTATTATTGTGTAACAGCTTAAGCATTGAATTGCAATGAGTGATTTTATGCTTGTCATTTGCCCCTCCATCTAGTCTCTCCGTCTGTCGGCCGTAACGACTATAAATAAACGTATGAACAATTTCTACATTTTTTTTACCTACACTTTAAGGTTCTACCTTGGTTTTCATCCATTCGTCCAAAGCTGCTTCACCTGCCTGCTGCCTGTCTGTCAGCTTCATTGTCGTTTTAGTTTCAATGAAAAAGTTCAAAATAGCAAAAAGCTTGCGAGACGGCTGTAGCGCATCAACCCACCTACCCCAGCCAGTTGTTGCCTCCAATTTAATACGCTTTTTCTCGTGCATACCAACTACCTACCACAACATACGCTTTCCATTTAGTTTACTTGCCACTTTAAGCACATTTTATTTCCACTACTTTCCTGCATGAAATTTCATATTTTATTCGGTTTCTCATTTTTTACTGCTGAATATTTTCTGTGTTGTCATCGCACTTTGATAAAAATTGTCTACTCATTTTTGCTATTTCAGCGCAGTCGTGCGCAATTTTGTGTTTTTTGTTTCTATTTTGTTAATTTCCCACTACTTGTGTCTCTGCGCTTGGCATTATCATTCTGTTAGTTTTGTCTGGTTTATTAGGGATTTACGAGCAACAATATTACCACACTGACAGCTTTGGTGCCCTTGTTCAGGTGCCACGACCCTACCATCACTTGGGTTATTGCTATGTTGCAATGAGATGATTTGCAAAAAGTTGGTTATTAAAAGATATTTAAATAAAATGCTGGTCTTATTCATGATTAAAAGCTGGTGTGGATTTATGTGATATGCATTTACACAAATCGTCAAGTGCATTCGAAAATGTATGTATTTTGTATGACTAAGTTTGTCTGTATGTAGATACCCTCCTGCACGTAAATTGTCAACCGCCTTCATGGAAAGGTGCTATTTTCTTTGTTTTTCTCCTATTTAGTAACAGCAGCGATAAATATCCTAGTAATAAAGTATCACTCAAGATTTAGTTGTCAGAGTAATTTATTACATTTCGTATTCAAGCGTAATTTCTTATCCAACGAAAGAGACTTAAAAAAATTAACTGATATAATTAGATACATTTATAAGATAATTACAGAAATATATACAAAATATTTAAAATGTACCAGCCACGTAAAGTGAGTATCACCAAACAAAAGGAGTTATGAGCGTTCCTGAGTTACTTTTAATGAAGTTATATTTTCCGAAATTTCGTGAATTTTATTGCTGTCCAAAGCATGGCGCAATAAGCAGGTGAAGTAGTAAGGCAGCATTCTCTGTCTGCCTTATATGTATGTATTTCACAATGTTGCCTTTATACGTTGAACGTTTTATGTGTTGCTTCTTTGGAAGTATTTCCATATACATACTTTGGGGGCAATTTGGCCATTTATTATTTGTTTGCAACATTGTTTTTTTTCTAAAATTTCCCGTTTAAACTTTTGTGGATTTGTGATTAAAAGATTAATAATACCTAAGCCAAGCTGTGTAATTTGTAGAAAAACATGGACTTACGTAGGCGTCCGTTTGTTCCATTTTTACCAGCGGAGCAGGTTAGGCTGAATAAGTTAGATATTTCAAATATTTAATGGCGAAGCTATTTCTTGCTCCACCAAATTATCCGAAAAACTATTATCCCACAGCCATGAAATAGACCTTCCAATAAATGTGAAAAGACCATTTTTATTGATGCGCCTCGAAATACAAAGTAGTTCTGGAGCTTTATCGGCAAAATGACACAAATTTCTTGTTTGCTTTGCATTTAAAAAGGAACATAGGATAGGACATTCCCTGACATTTACTGTTTAAAAATAGTTTCATTCTGAAGGTCCAATTTTCAATTACTCTTTCCAGCACTGCGCAGATTACGCGATTAATGTTGGCTTCTACGTTTTGAATTATACGTACGTAGCTTATCGACGATGATTTTGGGCTTCACACAACCCCAAAGAAAAAAATCGAGAGGTGTTATACCACACGATAAATTGCTAAAACCGAATGTTGCCGACAACACGGGCTTAAATTTGAGGCAAAAAGAAAGTCCGTTATAACGGTGCCGAAGCGCTCGCCATTGACGGTTATGTTCTGTTTACGGGCAATATTTGAATAAAATTATTTTTAAAAAGTAAATGTCAAAGAATGTATTTTCGTTTAATAATAAATATGCCGACATACAGTTCGGTTTAAGTATTTTGTTTAAAATTAAAAAAAAAAAGGTTTTTACTTTTTAACCACACTTTTTTGCTTTTTCGTTTTTCTTCTTAAGTTGTGTTAAACAGTACTGTGATGTGTTTTTTAAGCACAGTGGTTTATGGTTAGGGCTATTGGTACACGATAAACGCTCCATAACCTTCTACAAATACTAGTGCATGACAAAATTGTTACTTAAATGCAAGTACATATGTATGTATGTTTGCGTGTAAATACATACAAATTTACTAAGCTAATTTAAGAATTTCTGTAGACATCCTATTACAAACTAATTATATTAAATACAATTTGTAATGCTAATGTATTCGTACAAGTGCCACAGGAGAAGTTGGAGAATAAAAGCTTTAAGGGGTACATATGTATATATGTTTGTATGTATGTATGTAATTGCTAAATGGACAGTCATCAATTGATTAATGCAAATTGAGGCAGACCGACATGCTACTGCTGCTGCAAGTACGTACACACATACATAAATATTTATATTCGCCATTCGCATTGTTACTCACATACATACATACATACATACATACATACATACTAAGTAATAAGCGTTTGTGTGCAATGCGGGCACAATTCAATTAAATAGATACAAAGATACCACAATGTAATCATATAATTAGATGAACGACCATACATTGGAATATACATATGTATATATATAATTAAGTATTGAATTAAATTTGGCCAAACTAATTTAGTAGAAAATCAAGTGGAAATAACCACACGCTATAGGTCAAAGCGGCATACAAATATTTGCATTACGCAAATTAATTGTGCAACTAAATACTCTAATGCTCGTCCACTCAAATCAAACTAAATAGGTAAATGTGGTTAGGCAAAAATGCGTATCAGTCTGCTTGTTTGTGGGTTTGTTGATTTTCAGCAGTTTTTAGGAAATGCGGCACGTAAATGCCTCATAACCACGTAAACCTTGTAAACTTAATTTATTTTTTTTTTTTTATAGAAAAGACATATGTGCACATCTCACGGTTTGTTACATTTTTCGACAAAAACGTCTTTTTGGTCGAAAATGGCGGCACACTTATCTTGGAAAATGCATTATCTTCAGTTTTTTTTATATAGAACGAGTTACCTTTCGTGGCTTACTAGCTGACTGGCACTGATTAAATGACCACTCGTGCACATATGTACATACATACATATACCCGTAGTTGCGTATGTAACGTATACGACTCGTATCACCATACGCACGCCTTAACTTAACATAACTTACACAAAAAAAAAAACTAAAATTATATTTAAAAGAACAGAATAAGATGTAAAAAATTTTCTCCTAACAGTGGGATTTGAACCCGGCTTGCTAAATCTGCAATCCCGCAGCGGACACAGGGTGAACTAAAGGCGCCGACTTGTACGTATGCCGCGTCTGTTTGAGGTAGCAACATATAAAGTTTACTGTTGATCGAGGGAGGGAGAAGCAGTAGACGTCACGCATAACTGTCGCACGTACACGATGGTGAGTTTTCATTTACATGGCGCTCTCATTAGTTTGATCGTGTCAGCTATAACTTTAACGTACGTTTACGTCGGTGAATTAAAGAACTAATATTTCTTTATATTGGCGAGTAAATCTTTTCCTTCATATGAACAGCTATGTACGTTCTCTCTCATCTTAACAAAAAGCTTTTTCTAAAGACAACTTTAAAATCTATTCTAAACTTAAAACTTTGTTTTAACAAAAATAAGCTTTAACTTACGACTATGACTATGGGCCATATTATTTAAAAGTAATTAGGTGTTGATGTGTAAAATTTTTCCACAGTATTCCTAATGCATGTATACATATATTATTTGCTTCATGTACATACATATATAACACTTTTTGAACGAATTTCGAGTGTGCTAATAAAAATTGTAAAAACGGAATTTTAGTTTTACAAATCATAGTCATATTTTACTCAATGTAATTTTTTTTCCATTTTCTGGCACACTAGTTTTATTTTACTAGATTCGTTCGTTTTGGCAAGAAGAACATTTTTACCGTTTAATTTTAACATATTAAAGTGTCTTGAATAATTACAATAAAAAAATCGTCAAATTCCGAAATTACAAAGGAGCTCCGACAGTTGTTCTGCACGCTGTCTTTTTTTAATTTGGTGGCACACTCTTGAAGCTTTATACACGTTGTATTTGATGTCAACATCCATTGCCTTTTTTCATTGTGCTATAATTATATACGTAATATATAATTTATATCCAACAAAAATTATTTTTTCTTGAAATCGATTTCACGTCACGTAGGGTGCATCATCTTTCATATCGGTATGTGAATATTGAATAACTTAACGGTGGTCCGACTATATGGAGGCAGGTGTGAAGAATGGTTAACGTGAATCGATTTCGCTGAAGCCGTATATTAATCAGTAAATATAGCCTCAACAATAGGTATTTCCAGACTACTCTCTAAGAGATGCGGGATGATGTCGGGCAGAGTCATTTTCCTCGCTAACCATCTGAAAGTTTCAGCTGCGAATTACCAAGTCATCATTTCATTCTGAAGCTTGAAGAATGGCTTAACAGGAAGCACGGCGAAATAAAAACCGGATGATAAGAAGTAGTTTTTGTGGTGCGGTGCGGTTGATAACAAAAACAACAACAGCGGTATTTTCTCTGTTCAATACTCATTTAGTTCTGCCCCGGCGCGCAGCTACGACTTGGCCCGTTCAATCAAATCCTCAAAACAAGAATTGGGCGCTTTCGTGGTCACCACCAGGCAGTATTTCGGTGAAAAATTGTCGTATTGAGACTTTAAAAAATTGTTTTGCAACGCTAAGATTATAACTTTAAAATTTTTTGGCTAAACATTTTTGGGAGCTACGGTTCTCATGTAATCCTAATAGAGTGAAAAAATTATAATGGAAATATTTTAATATTTTTATTAAATTTTGTACCACGATATTGTTTATTCGAAAAAAAATTTAAAGATCAACAATGTCTAAGCGCTGGAAGTTATTGCAGCTATTTCGGAGATCACCACATCTCCTCATCAATAATAAGCCACAATAAAATTGACAAATGTTTTGTAAATATTTTGCATTCTTATGTTCTATGGTCTTGAAAAAAAAAATTGTTTCAGTTAGGTCGGAATGTGGATCAGTTAGCCTGTTTATTAAGCTCAAACCATCAGTAATATTTACGAGAAAAAAAAAAAGTTTGGGAACCTTTGTGTTAGAGTAGAAATCCCACATATTTCCAAATACGATTAATCTTAATTTCAAATATCTTTGTTATGCGCCTTCGAAATTAGAAAGACTGCGAAGTCCGCTAAAGCACTTACATACATTCCTTGCTCTGTGCGCCTAAAAGCACATAAACTAACAAATGCCGATTTAATGAAAATTACGAATGGAACTATAGATGAATGACTTCCACGGGACAAGTTGTGTGTACGTTTGCGTACAAAACTCACAGAACCTTTGCTAGCTAACCGCCATTTACTTTGACACATTTTAATTTAAATTTAAATACAATCACTTAGGAACTTTTCTGCTCGTATATATGTACATATGTATAGGTATAGACTTTCTACTCATTCACGCATGTAAGTTCTTCTTGTATTTGTACGATACACGGTATGTTTCTCATAGATTAAGGTTCGTTTGTTTTGTCAAGTTAATGCCAAGATCTGCATATCTAAATCTTGTCAGTCGTTCACAAAATGAGCCTAATTTTAGCAATAAGTTATATGGTCCTATGTACTATACTTAGATTTCTCTTTATTTCTAAGTGTGTGCGGGTACCGTGTCTGTGTAATTGTATTCATGTGAATTTGGGTAAATAAATCTCGCTATGAATGTGGGTGCGCCGTTTACACCGCTATCAATCAATTCCCAGAACTTGGCTTAATGAATGGGCGTGAAATTGCAGTTGTTGCGGTGATATTAATCAGTCGATGCCGTCACCGTTGCTCAGACATACATACATATGTGTTGTTGTTGTTGGCGCTATACCTTGTCTTGCCATATTATTAATCACTTAGTGGGGTTTGATGTTATTGTTGTTAAACACATAATTATTTGTATCCCCATATCAACGCGTAAAGGACACGCCGCTTCTGCTCCCGCTCCCCCACAGCAGACAAATGCCCTTCTGTTCACTCGCAAGTGTAAGTGTATGTGTTGATTTCCTATACAAGCTCCATGACCACAAATAAACAGAGGCCAATATGTAATAGTTATAACAGTAGTTGCACATACATATATACATACATACCTCGGCTAAATTAACCCATTTGCATCTACATACATTCATTCAGCCATCCTTCTGCTTGTACATATCTACATACGTAACTTTATTTGTGCATATATTTTGCTAGGGTCTTCTTGTCCCTTTAGCCATTCATTCATTAGAATTAATTGCCACTGATAGTGTTGTTGATGTGTTGAGATTATCCATTGATGTTTCATGTCTGCTGTTGATGCTGTCTTAATTCGACTTGTAGTTGTTGCGGGTTAGTTTGTAAATGATATCGAAAGTTTTGCTATTATTTACCTATGCATGTGTGTATGTGTGTGTGTGTGTGTGTGTGGGGTATAAAGGTAACCAATTCATTCAATGATTAAATCAGTGATTTAGTATACGCAGAGTTAAGTGCGGTGTGGTTATTGCATTTTCGCGCCAGGTTTTCGCGAAGGTGTGTAATCTTTGTACCGAAACATGTTTTCGTTATAATTGAATCAGATGACGCTAATGCGCTTGTTAAAGTATATGGAAATGTTCGAGTTTAATTATTTTAATTTGCATCCATATAATTGCCTGAATCAATTGAATACAAAAGCAAGTTGTTGCATTTCGGTGAGGGTGTGGAAATAATTTAGCTTAGCCGCAGGTGCGTTATTTGCGCACATTTTCAGAGGAAAGTTACACTATAAAGTAAGAAGCAGGGAAGATCAAAAAATAAGTGTTTAGTACTAAGTAATGAATTATTTACACTCGTTTCTGTGTCGGTGAAAGTACACAGGCTCAAAGAGGAACAACAGAAAAAAAAAAATTAAAAATAGATACATTCAAATTACACAAAATGTAAGAAATCATAGTTCAGTTTTACAATATTTTGCAATATTTGGTTTTATGCGTATATCGACTGTTTCGTGTGTTTTAAAAATTTTTTGTTTTTTTTAAATTTAATTGAATAAACCTGTGTATTGAATACATCCCACTAGAACTTGAAGGGAGATCTTCCTATGTGAGGAATAAAAGAGTACTCCCCTTAACCTGATTTCTGAGCAATAAGGGAGATTTGTCGGTTTTGTACTCCTTTATTACTCGTTTAGGAATCAAATAGGAGATCTCCTAAGCGAGCGACGAAATAATACTCCCTGAGGCATGATTTGGGACCAATATACGAGATTTGTCGGTTTAGTCCTCCTGTATTGCTCGCTTAGGAGCGTAATGAGTGATCTCCAATGCGACCAATTAAAGAATGCTCCCTGAGGCATGATTTGGAAGCAATAAGCGAGATTTGTCGGTTTTGTACTCCGTTATTACTCGTTTAGGATTAAAAAGTGATGTCTCCTAAGCGAGAAATCCTAGAGTATTCTTTTTGATTGATAGGAGAGCAATACGCGCCTCGTTCAAAAGAAATTTTGTGTTTTCGGAAAACTCATCATAGAAAAAAAAAACCAACAGAAAATATTTCTTATAGACGCATAAGGAGGACACAATAATCTAATTGGGATAGTACACAGATTTAATAAAAGTCTGTTGGTATGTACCTCAACTTTTGTTTAAATATATTAATATTGTATTACTTATAAATATACCGTTAAATACTTTTCAGATTGCGCAAATTAGTGTTTGCATTCAAGTGTGTCCCCGGGTTTAAACATCGCATGGGTGACAAAGATGTCAGATAAGCAAAGTCACCTTCACAATTTCCCCGCTTGGTGGATTCCTGAACAGGCAAGCATCCTTGACACCCAGGAAATCATATACGAGTACATACTTATATGTGCATATAGGTGCATATACATAATTCAAATCTTATCTTACCGTTTTGTTATTATTATGTTTTATTTTCATATGATTTCTCTGCAATTCAATTCTAAAATTAAGCACTTATGTAAGACGTATCATTTATGTTTGTATCTGATCTCGTACTTATATCTGTTAAGATCTTGTAAAATTGCACAAATGCATGTGATTAAAGAGTTAAATAAAAAAATTTAATAAATAGCAAAAACTATTTGGCTAAATTAAAATGTTCATTTTCACTGCTGTCTATTACTCCTATAGGAGGCTTTAGGGATTGCTCCTTCGGGAGGAATATGGGATGGTTTCTATGTGCACTCCCTTGTTGTCTTTTTGGGAGGTTTCTGGGAGGTAACTATGGGAGTACTCCCGTATTACTCTATTAGAAGGTTTGTGGGATGATAATTCTGTGTCTGCTCCCCGATTGCTCGTTTAGGAGGTAAAATGGATTACTCCCCCTCCTAGGACATCCAATGTTAAAGGGAGTATACAAAATTACATGCTTATACACAGAAGCATAGGGAGCAATGGGGAGTATTCGTATACTCCCAAGGGAGTACTCACCGAGCAATCGTACGATGCTCCCAAGTTCTACTGGGATGTTATAAATTATTATTATTATATATGTAACTTACTCATTAATTGTAATGAATCGCTGCGTTTTCAAAACTTCACTTCACTTTTTCTAAATTATTTATTCTGAAAGTGGCATAGGTCACTCTACGGTAATGAGAGTTGGTAACTCCGCAATGATTATACGAAGTTATTTATAAATTATCAAATACAAGTAAATCTTCTCGAAAGTCAGCATCAATATTTTTAAACACAAAAAGCAACTCCTTCAATTCAAAAACAAAGCAACTTATGCCACTTTACAAATAAACGGCTTCTATATACATATGTACATGACCATAAAGCGATTCATGGTCCAAAACAATGTCAATTAGTTCAGGAAAGTAAAAACTATTATTTTTGGAATCCTAAAACAGCTAAATCTGCTTTTTTCCAATGCCTTTTTATTTAATGTCCGATGTTAGCAAATGATACGCTGCTGTAAAAGTACTCAAAAAACCTAAGGCTGCATATACATATAGACCTATTATCAGATCTCATAAATTTTTCCGGTGTTCCGGTGAAGGATAAGGTTTTCAGAAAAAAAGGATCACTTTTCAGTTATTTATGGTAGGCTAATCGTCCAAGGGAAGTATGAACGCCATTTTAATAACTTAGTGGTCACTCAGTGAATGAAATTCAACCACTACAATAGTGGTGAAGTGAGGTGAGCAACACAACATTACATAACATACGTATATATGAATTTAAATGTCAAGAAAATTTATTGTGAATTTCGTGTTAGTCGAAGAGCTGAAGGTGCTGCCGTCTCAAAATTGCTATTGCGTGCGCGAAGGATAATCTGCACAAAGATATATGTACATATGTACCTTGTAAGGCAAAAAAAACGAAAACCGTAGTAGGCAAATATCTCAAACAAGTGGCGCGATAGAAGAAAACTAAGAATGCTGTTTATCTACATGGGAATACTACTTTATTGTCTGATACATATATCTTCTTTTTTTTTGAAAATTTTTACGTTACTACAAATATTCTACCCCACGTTTCTAGAGTTCTGCCACTGTTTTTATTAAAAATCTACCTCTAATTTGGTTTCTGAAGTGACAACACTGCTGCAAACATAAAAAGTGTACTAAGAGTGTGAATATTATGAGGGGAAGGATAAATATCAAAAATATGTTGTTGTGTTCTAACCTTTTCCACATCGCGAAGTTGGCTGAGAATTCACCCACAATATCATTCGGCCCTTGTTTTTCAAAAGCTTGCATCGTTTCAAGCATTTTTTCTGTATTGAGTTCAGTGCATTTTGTTGGCAAGGTATTCTGAATTTTCGACAGTAACTCACGATGGTCCAGAAAACTAACGTGGCAAAAATCGATCGACATTCATTCACTGCTGCCTCGAGTTGGCATGCATTTGCATTTGCATACAGCTGAGATGCCTGTACCATTAATTTGTTAGTTTGGTGTTGAAATATTTTTTGCAATTCCCAGAACGATGTTGTTGTAATTGACATTGACGTTGTTGTCGTTTGGCTCAGTAACTTAAATTTGTTGAGCACCCCTGCCTCGAATAATCGGCGCCTGAAGGGGCAAATGTGACCAGTAAACACACAATTGCACAATTATTGCACAACCTTCGCGCGATTCCCTGAGCACTTTCGGAATTTTCGAATCAATGACTATAGCTGCATTCGCATGATTGTGAAATTTCTGAGTCACTTAATTTTTTTTTTTTATCTTTTTTCCACTGGTATACTTCCCGTCGATTTGCNAACCTTCGCGCGATTCCCTGAGCACTTTCGGAATTTTCGAATCAATGACTGTAGCTGCATTCGCATGATTGTGAAATTTCTGAGTCAGTTAATTTTTTTTTTTACTTTTTCCCACTGGGATACTTCGCATTGATTTGTTTGNTTGGCTCAGTAACTTAAATTTGTTGAGCACCCCTGCCTCGAATAATCGGCGCCTGAAGGGGCAAATGTACCCAGTAAACACACAATTGCACAATTATTGCACAACCTTCGCGCGATTCCCTGAGCACTTTCGGAATTTTCGAATCAATGACTGTAGCTGCATTCGCATGATTGTGAAATTTCTGAGTCAGTTAATTTTTTTTTTTACTTTTTCCCACTGGGATACTTCGCATTGATTTGTTTGTTAATCGCTTCGTTTTTTTTTTAATCTATCTTAAATCGATGCCTGTATGTGCGAGCAGTAAAATTAAAGAAACTAAACACCCAAATTGAAAGTCGACTATTTTCAAATAAAATTAAATTTAACTTCCAAATCTGTAGATTTAACTAAAAGTGGTCTAAACTCCACATCCGGAAAAATCACAAATCACAATAGAATCAATTGAATTTGTGTGCGTTTCGCAAATAGACATTGAATGGCATTAGCACACGTGGAAAACACAGTGTGTGATGATAGCAACGTGCGACACTCGGCAACTGTACAAACTGGCATACAAAAAAGCTTAGATGTATATACACACTCAACCAAATCAATGGTGGCGGTCATGCGGGAGAGCAGCCATAATCCCCTTACAATCTGGTCCATTAACCGAACGTGCTTAAATGCCAAACATTGACATTTTGGTCAACCAAACGCACAGGCAAACTTCCGCATATACTCATAGATACACTGAGAGAAACACCAACCAAAAATTGGTTAATATTACCAAATTCAAACTTGAAAAGGAATTTTCAACAATGATTTGGTAATATTAACAACATTTTTTTTTCATTAACCAAACTTTCGGCTGGCGATTTTTTCGTTTGAACATGCTTATGTTCTGCACTCTACAGATACTTTTTCATAATTCGGAGATACAAAACAAAAATTTATATAATCATTTTAACACGTTGCCTCTGACGGCATTAGCAAATACTCTCTACATACTCAGCTATATCAGCTTTATAAATCTGTCATTGAATGTTTAACTTCAATCAATTTTCTTCATCGTTTAATTCGGTTCTGCACTTCACAGACGTTTTTTCGTAATTAAGAAAACCCAAAACTGGGAAAAAAAAATTATGTGTTGCCGCTGATCGTACTTGAACCTGCTGGAAGCCAACAAATAACAGCAAGCACCTCTGTACGTTCAACTACAGCCAGACATAAAAATTGGTCACCACATTTCTAACAATCGGTGTTTTAACCATGAAAAAACCAAACAATAACTTGGTTGACTAACAATCGGTGTTTTAACCATGAAAAAACCAAACAATAACTTGGTTGGAAAAATCATTGTACTTTTGGCTCAGTGTATGTATGTATGTAAGTACATACCACTGCGAACTTGAAGCACATATGTATGTATGTACACTGCCCTGCAAGCAAACATACCAACTTACGTGTGCGCATAGTAGTTACCAACACATAAAGCTATGGCGCAAATCGCTTGGTTCAGAATTTGCATACGCAAATACCCTAACACAAACNACCAACACATAAAGCTATGGCGCAAATCGCTTGGTTCAGAATTTGCATACGCAAATACCCTAACACAAACACAGCAAAGCTCTTGCCATTCGTACACAAACACACGCATGCGAAATCATTGTTTTAGCTCTGGGTGATTTTCAGGCGCTTCCTGGAAGCCAATTTAAGCGTTGAGCTTTGCAAACTTACAACGCACTCCCACACATTAAACAAAACGAAAACAAAAAAAAATAAAAAATGGCAATAGTTTGTCTAGTTGCCACACACGTGCTCATAATTTGAGAAATTTACACGGAAAACAAACACATGTGCAACGTAAAATTATCTTCAATACATACATACATATGTATGCACCATTGATTTGGTACTTGTGTAATATGAAGTGGCCAGTGGCATACTGTGGACGCGCGCTGCACCTTCATTTCATTTGCAAATCGCATGCAATCAGCTCAAATCGACAGAGAGACCAGGACCTGGCATGCCCACTCGTAGGCTTTGCCTAGAAAACTAAGTATGTGAACGGAGAAGCGTATGCTGCATTAGACGAGCGATGTTTTTGCACTTCAATACGCACGCGCCTGACAAGTATTCATGCCACATGTGGGAGTGCTCATAATTGTACGCTTGCACACGCACTCTCACCAATCATCGCACAGCAAACAGCATACGGCACTTGCCACAGCTGTCTATTAACTCGGCGTTGTGGGTACTTCTACTTGGCAATCGAAATGTGACTTTATGTAGCACTGGGATGTGTTGACGCACTGCATCACTCATTAAACATGGTAAATCCGGAAAATAGGTATGTAAAGCGTACACACGTATATGTGTATGTATGTATGTATTTGTAGTCAATTAAAAATTGCATTCCGATAATTATATTTTTGTATCTAACGCTCTCGAATGCGCGCTCAGTCATGCATTATTAACGGTGAAAAGCTTTCGAGTATCGTGACCTAAAAACTTTGAATCGAATATTTGTGATTATTTGAATTTTTGTTTCTAATTGGAAGCGAGAGGAGTGGTGAGCCTCATAATCGAGTGTAGTTAAAAGCTCTCAAAGTGTGTACGAACCCTGCAGCAAATCAAACTGGTTCAGAACTTGCGCAGAGCTAGCCTGAAAAGGGACGGTACTGGTTCTTCATCTATCCCAACTCAATGCTTGCAACTGTCTTTTTTAGCATGGCGATGTCCTACGAAGTGACAATTGTCGCCTTCTGCAGAACTTTTGAACTTGTTCTGAGCTGACTCTGGCTTAGATGGTTCTGATACAGTTCATATAACAACAGTTCTTAGATAGTTCAAAAAGGGTCACCTCCGGGCTAGAAAAAATGTGGTTAGTTTTGAGCTGNGGATGGCTCATAAGTATTATAACATAAACAAATAAATTCACGTTTCTAACTGTGTTGGAAATTTAGTAGAATTCTAGAAACTGTTGTAAAAACTTCAATATTTTAAATCAGAGTTTATAAGTATGCAGTTCTATAGCCCATTAAATTTTAGTATAATTAATCGCGCTGATTTTTTATAACACTTTTTACGCACGCTCTTGAAGGCATTCTCCTATTTAAATATTTTCGTTTAAGATGCAAGATTACACTTTACTACACTAAAATTTTATGGGCTCCAAAACAGAATACT
>NW_016157508.1:0-1294 GCF_001687245.7 Rhagoletis zephyria
CAATCGTCAGCGTATGAGATCAGGGAAACTCCCTCAGGTGGTTGAGGAATCTTCGAGGTGTAGAAGTAAAATAGTAAGGGGGAGAGAACACCTCCTTGTAGAACCCCTTGTTTAATCCTTCANCGAGCAATCGTCAGCGTATGAGATCAGGGAAACTCCCTCAGGTGGTTGAGGAATCTTCGAGGTGTAGAAGTAAAATAGTAAGGGGGAGAGAACACCTCCTTGTAGAACCCCTTGTTTAATCCTTCATGGTTTCGAGGTTCGATCTCGGAAGATTACTGACGACTGTCGACCACTCATATAATTCGCCATCGCTTCAGTCCCTGTGGGAGTGAGTAGGCCTCGATGTCTTCTAGTAGCGTGGAATGGCAGACGGTGTCAAAAGCGTTTGACAAGTCCAGCGCTACTAGGACCGTTCGATTTAGGTCACGAGTTATTTGGATGTTTATGGCGTTAAGTGCTGTTGTTGTGCTGTGCACTTTACGGAATCCGTACTGGTGCTTCGCTGGGGTCAGGTGGCAGGTGTAGTATGGGAGTAGTAGGGCCTCAAGTGTCTTCGCGACCGGGGAAAGGAGCGTTATCACGCGATAAGAGTCTCCTTTGTTGGCGGGCTTCCCCGGTTTCAGCAGTGAGACCACTCCCAGATTTCCACACATCAGGAATGATGAGAGTGGCCATGGACAGGTTGAGGACCTCCGTTAGGTAAGCTACTCCCTTAGGCCCTAAATGTTTTAGCATCAGCATACAGATTCCGTCGGGTCCAATGGCTTTGGAGGCTTTCGCCTTCCCGATGGCCCCTTTACTACACAGCTGGTGAAAACAAGTGGTGCACTGTTTTTTGTTCAGCCTCTTGGTCACTCGACGTTTGGCCCTGTCTACCGAAGGGTGCAGTGTGGATTGCCTTCTAAAGTAGGCTGCGCATTTCTTCGGGTCCGACGAAGCGCGACCTTCGAAAGAGATTTCCACTCTGTCATCACGCTTCGTTGGGTTGGACAGGGACCTCACGGTCGACCAGAGCTTACTCACACCAGATGTGAAGTTACAGGCCTTCAATTGGTCCTCCCACTTTTTCCGCTTATGCTGATTTACCAGTTGCCGAATCTCCAAATTAAGGTCCCTCAGGCGGGGGTCACCGGGGTCGACCTGCCGTAGGTGGTCACGCTCATTTGCTAGTAGTGACTACCCTGCGAAACTGGCGTTCGCCAGTATGTATGTTTGTGGGTGTGGGAAGGGCGGCGAAGCTGCTCTCGGTGACTTTCGCGAAGCCGTCCCAATCAGCTTTGTTGAAGTTGGT
>NW_016157508.1:1395-35030 GCF_001687245.7 Rhagoletis zephyria
GAGCTGCTGCAGCTACCCATAATCCTGATGGGGGCGTCGTCGTTCATGGTGCAGAATGTCGAATCGTCTATCTGCTCAGCCAAAAGGTTTCCCCTACGATCATTGGCCAGGCTTGAGTGCCAGAGATCGTGATGCGCGTAGAAGTCACCTACTATCATTCGGTTTTCACCTCTAAGTAGTGCACCTATTTCAGGGTGATATCCTGCCGGGCAGCAGGTGACAGGGGGTATATAAACGTTGAATATTTCGAGCTCGACATCGCCTGACCGGACAGCTATGCCCTGACATTCTAGGGTGGTGTCCCTCGGGTCGATGTCTTCTTCGATAAGCCGATACTGCACTGTGTGGTGTAAGATGAACGCTAGTCCGCCACCATTATCTCGCTCGCGATCTTTACGGAGCACATTGTAGGCGGCGCAACCCAATAGAGTTGAGTTGCTGTGCAACTTCGTTTCTTGGACCGCAGCTATCAATATGCCATGCCGACCCATAAAGACTACTATCTCCTCAATCTTACTCTGGAGGCCGTTGCAGTTGAGTTGTAGGAGTTTCGTATACCTTGGGAGGCTAGTCGTGATACGGGGGTGACGGAGGAGTGAGGTCTATCTTGGGCCTGTTGCTGCTGAGCGGGTAGCCGTGGAGGCTGGTTGTGCCGTTTGGCTTGAGCAGCAGGGAGCCACATAGCTTGTGGTCCCGATGAGACCTAAGACCAGAGCAGGTTCTTAGGTGACTCCTTCCGTTGCATTGAATNCGGAGGAGTGAGGTCTATCTTGGGCCTGTTGCTGCTGAGCGGGTAGCCGTGGAGGCTGGTTGTGCCGTTTGGCTTGAGCAGCAGGGAGCCACATAGCTTGTGGTCCCGATGAGACCTAAGACCAGAGCAGGTTCTTAGGTGACTCCTTCCGTTGCATGAATTGCACCTAACCGAAGTGGAGTTTGGATGGAGTCGATTCTGGCAAACACAGCAGAAATACGTTTCTGGTCCGGGGTTGGGCTCTATGCCCGCCCGGAGAAGAAGGATGCGGAGCAATCCGGCTGCAAGCAGTTGCTCCATGGACGATCATTGATTGAAACAACTGCCCTTGGTCGGGTAAAAACCGAGTCATTCCGGTACGTAGAACCGGCTGTCTTGGGAATGGAAATTTTATTTCGTATTTGATTGATGAATCAAATCACAAACAAAATTAATTTTTTATAAGCTTTTATTTAACTTGGTCATCCCGCGTAAATCGCGGTAATTTCCAATCGACTTTAAACTAACTTCCCGACAAGTTAGAGACTTGAAATTTTTAGCATAGCTCCAATCACGATGACAATGCTATTTAAAATATAAATGAATTCCCCATATGGTCCAGAGGTCTTGATTCAAAGGCGGTTAAAAAATAGTAAGATTTATGGCTAACAGAGCGTAATTTGCCAAAGAACGTAAAACCACTATAAAATTGTTAAACCTGCCGGCGCGCCGCTGCGCTAGTGTAGCAAAGCTATTCGTGGCAAATTTTAAATATCAACCTAGTCTAGATATGAACCTCGTTGTAGGAAGTAGAAGACTCCAGATGTCGCCCCGTCAGAAGAAGTTAAATAGTGCGCCTAAATATATGCCATATACATATGCTGCAGCGGAAATGGACGACATGCCATTTCTTTAAATGAAATTAACTGCTGCTATATGCACATATGTATGTTTATACAAAACGTAAGCAAACATTTTGCTTGCATAGTCTTCTGTTCTCTTTCATTGCAAGTTGAATTATTTTAATATCTATTGCAAAATTTTGTACATAAAATAAAATAACACTTTTTAATATACAACGCTTTTATAAATGGACTAAAAATTAGAAAATAAAATAATGTAAAAAAAATATTTTTTAAAAACAAGCTTTTATTTAACATGTAATCAAAGGAATAAAATAAAGTAGTGTAACAAAAGATTTTTTAGCAAGAAAATTTTGTCAAAACTGCACTAAAATGAATAAAATAAAATAAGTTAAGGTCTCGTTAAAGTTACTTAAAGCCATTTAGTGAAACCCCGGTTCAAAGACCAAAAACACCGCCTTGGCGAACCAATCCAAAAGTGCAAAAACGGTTCGAACCGCTGAAACGGTCCGACAAAATTTTTCATCCGGTTCACGTCCCTGCTATTTACTGGTTTTTATGTATTTATTTGATATTTTTCACACCAATTACGAACACAGACTATAATTCAATATAGTCAAGAGTTTTAGCAAAACCTCATTTCCATTGTTAAATTTTTTGTAGCAAAAAAGCTTCAGTTAGGGCTTTTTGCTTTCACTAATTTTCATTCGTTCAGTTAGGGCTTTTTAAAGAGTGGCATAGCTTCGCTATATTTTGAGTTACACTTCAAAATTTTTCAGGGAAGATGATTCCCCTTCTTGGGAATGCAAAAACTCAAATTTCGAAAAAAAAAATGCCAGTAAGGGCCTTTCTACATTTCATCAACGATATTTAAACTCAAAACTACAGGGNGTTAGGGCTTTTTGCTTTCACTAATTTTCATTCGTTCAGTTAGGGCTTTTTAAAGAGTGGCATAGCTTCGCTATATTTTGAGTTACACTTCAAAATTTTTCAGGGAAGATGATTCCCCTTCTTGGGAATGCAAAAACTCAAATTTCGAAAAAAAAATGCCAGTAAGGGCCTTTCTACATTTCATCAACGATATTTAAACTCAAAACTACAGGTACTTTTCTCGAGCTTTTGGTTTTTTGACTTATGACAGGATTGAAGTAAATGAGGGTTAATTCGCCATAATGTTTGTTGGATAATTTTTAAACAATTTTCGTTGAAAGAACGAAATTTTTTATGTAAATTTAAATTTTTTGTTTACTTAGAAAGTTTCTAACACGTCGATTCTTTTTGATATTCCCGATATTTACTCAGTACCAATCAAACAGTATCGAGCTCTCGATACTACTCAGTACTTATGAAAAGTATCGATATTCCATACTCGGTACTCACTATCACTAATGATGTGGTCCTTTGTCGAAGAGTCCGAGCAGACTCCGAGGTGAATCCATCCGTTGCAAGCATTGCACTTTACTGAGGTGGAGTTGTGGTTTAGTCGTCTCTGGCATACATAGCTGATGTATGTTTCTGGCCTAGGGTTTGACTCGATGCCAGCCCTGAGCAGAAGAATACGTAAAAGATGTAGGCCTATGGACGAACAACGTCCGAGATATTTCACCGACCTAAACGGAGTTAGATCGCCGACACAACAGCCCTTGGTCGGGTAAAACTCGAGTCATCCCNGTTAGATCGCCGACACAAAAGCCCTTGGTCGGGTAAAACTCGAGTCATTCCGGTTCGTATAACCGGCTGCCGTGGGAATGGTTGAAGCTCCGTCACTGCTACAGGTGGTGATTGGGATCCGATCACGGAATTCGTAGGCCGGGAGTCGTGGTAGGCAGTGACCGACTACCTATGAATGTCGTTGATCGCTCGTCGGTACGTCATGTTGTTGTTGTAGCGGCTACAACAACCCCCCCAGATCGGTTGGTATCTCAGTCGTTGTCGTCAAGTTCCACTAACGGCAACCCTAGGAAGCGTGCAGCTTCTGTGGGATCTGTCCACAGGGACAAGGCCGTTAGGGTTGTCGGGTTTTCCGGGCATGCGAAGAGATGGTTCGAGTCATGTGGGGTCTCTCCGCATGCCGGACATTCGTTCGGCACATCCTCGTTCAGCCTACTCAAGTAGGAGTTTAACCTGCTGCAGTAGCCGGAGCGAAGTTGAGCGAGTGTAGTGCGTGTCTCCCGAGGCAGATGAAGCTCTGTCTCGTCAATGTCCGGGGGTGGTATGCCTAGAACGGCATTCACAGGTCTAGAGTCTACATAACTCGAGACTGAGTCCCTGTGAATGCCGTTCAGGGCCTGTCTGTAAGCTGTCGGGTCCAGAGGTTGCTTAATGAACCTCTGGACTTCGTCCGTCAGTTCATATAGATGCCTCCTGACGTGCCTAGGCGCGGGCTCCTCTGCAAGCAGCTGTCTGTTTGGGTGGCCACTTCTGTGGCTCCCGATCAGGAACTGCTTGCAGAGCATTATGTTGTGCTCCCTAACTGGGAGCATTTGCGCCTCGCCGTGCAAATGGTGTTCTGGCGACATCAGGAGGCATCCCGTCGCTGTCCTAAGTGCCGTATTTTGTACCGTCTGTAGCTTCGTCCACTGCGTCCTACTAGTCCCTGGCGACCACACTGGCGCTGCGTAGTTCAAAACCGGCCGGCCTATTGCCTTGTATGTTGCCAGCAACGTTTCTTTGTCTTTGCCCCAAGTACTGCCGGCTAGCGACTTGAGGACCTTGTTGCGGCTCTGTACTTTATTGACAATAGCGGTTGAGTGCGCAGAGAAGGAGAGCAGGCTGTCGAATGTTACTCCGAGTATTTTGGGGTTATTCACCGTCGGAATTGGTGTGTCATCGAGGTGAATCCCCAGCGGTAGCCTGACCTCCTTCGTCCAGATTGTGAACAGGGTCGCGGAGGATTTCGTAGGGGAGAGGGCTAGACACTTTGCAGTGAAGAAGCGAGAAAGTTCGGAGAGATAGCCGTTTACTTTCAAACACAGGTCATCAATTCCATTCCCAGTCGCCATGATCGAGCAGTCGTCGGCATAGGAGACAATCGAGACTCCCTCTGGTGGTTGAGGGAGCTTTGAAATATAAAAGTTAAACAGTAGCGGGGAAAGGACACCACCCTGAGGAACCTCCCTGTTTTATTTTTCGCTGCTTACTCGTTTTGTCTCTAAACGTTACCGACGAATGTCGACCACTCAGATAATTTGCCGACCACCGTTTGAGCCTCTGTGGGAGAGGGGAGGCCTCTATATCTTCTAGCAGCGTGGAATGGCAGACGGTGTCAAACGCCTTTGACAAGTCCAACGCTACTAGAATCGTTCTCTCACAGGGACGGTTGCGGTTAAGGCCACGAGTTATCTGAGTGTTTATGGCGTTAAGTGCTGTTGTTGTACTGTGCACTTTACGGAAACCATGCTGATGCTTCGCTGGGGTCAGGTGGTTTGTGAAGTACGGGAGTAGCAAGGCCTCGAGTGTCTTCGCTACCGGGGAAAGGAGTGTAATCGGACGATACGAATCTCCTTTGTTGGCGGGTTTCCCCGGTTTGAGCAGTGGAACCACTCTCCCCACCTTCCAGATGTCTGGGATGATGAGAGTGGCCATTGACAGGTTGAGGACCTCCGTTAGGTACGCTACCCCCGCAGGACCCAAATTTTTCAGCATCAGCATGCATATTCCGTCGGGACCCATGGCTTTGGAGGCTTTCGCCTTCCCGATGGCCACCTGAACTTCACCGCAAGTGAAAGCAAGGGGGGCACAATTTGTTGGCAGTTTGTGCAGCCTTCTGGTCACTCGACGCTTGGCTTTGTCTACCGGAGGATGCAGTATGAACTGCCGGCTAAAATAGCTCGCGCATCGCTCCGGGTCCGACGAAGCATGGTCGCCGAAGGAAATTTCGACTCTGTCGTCGTGCTTCGTCGGATTAGACAATGACCTCACGGTTGACCAAAGCTTGCTCACACCAGAGGTGAAATTACAAGTCTTCAGGTGCTCCTCCCACTTCTTCCGCTTATGTACATTTACAAGTTGCCGAATCTCCGCGTTGAGATCCCTGATACGGGGATCTCCGGGATCGGCCTGACGAAGGCTATCACGCTCATCAGCTAGAACAGCCGCTTCGGCAGGGAAGTTTGGACGTGGGTCCGATATATCGTCCTGCCGGTATGAAGCGGCTGCAGCAGCAGTGATAGCCCTGCTGGAACTTACGTTCACCGAGATGGACGTCGGTTGGTGTGGGGAGCGCTGCGAAGGTGTTTTCNAGTAAACTCCGCGTAACTTTCCAATCAGCTTTGGAAAAGTTGATATAGGTCCGGTGTTTGGCGGAGGCAAAGTCGGTTGGTTTATCAATCGAGATGACTATGGGTAGATGGTCTGATGCTAGAGTCAGCATAGGTCGCCACGTTATGCTGTTTATCAGACCAGCGCTGACTATTGTGATGTCTGGCGAGCTACTGCAGTTACCCATAATCCTGGTGGGTGCGTCGTCGTTCATTGTGCAGAATGTCGAATCGTCTATCTGCTCAGCCAAGTCTGTTCCCCTACGATCGTTTGACAGGCTTGAGTGCCAAAGATCGTGGTGCGCATTAAAGTCACCTACTACCATACGGTTTTCACCTCTGAGGAGCGCACCTATATCAGGGTGATATCCTGCCGGGCAGCAGGTGACAGGGGGTATGTATATGTTAAATATTTCGAGCTCGACATCGCCTGACCGGATAGCGATACCTTGACATTCTAGGGTGGTATCCCTGCGGTCGATGTCTGCTTCGATAAACCGATACTGCACGGTGTGGTGCGTGATGAACGCTAAGCCACCACCATTATCTCGCTCGCGATCTCGACGGTGCACGTTGTACCCGGTACGTCATCGGGTCCAGTGGTTGGTGTGTATGTCTCGACCGCGTCCTTGTATACAAATACATGCCTGGGCGGAGGCTCCTGCTCTAGCAAAGGTCTGTTGAGGTGTTCACTTCTGTGGCATCCCACTAGAAAAATTTATAGATTGGCCGCTGTGGTGTAGTGGTCAGCAGTGCCCGCTTCCACTCCGCAGGGCCTGGGTTCAAGCCCTGGTCAAAGCAACATCACAAAAATATGTTGAAAAAAAGGTTTTTACTTAAAACCGTTCGCCCCTCGGCAGGCAATGACAAACCTCAGAGTGTATTTCTGCCATGAAAACCAGTTTCTTATAAAAATATCATCGCCGTTCGGAGTCAGCGTAAAACTGTAGGTACCTCCTCTTTGTGTGAACACATCAAGGCGCACGACACAAGTTAGAGGAGAAGCTCGCCCAAACACTAACATATGTGTAAGCGCCAATCCATTATTATTATTACTAGTAATAATACCCGAAAATTGAGGTGCTCGTGGTCTAAAAATTTGGATATTTCTTTATTCTAAAAACCACATGCATTGCTTTTGGTATTTAACTTGAACTTTGGTATATTGCCAAGATCTACTCAATATGTATACAAATTATTATTTTTATTGCGAACTCCACAATAATTTTCAATTGGCTACGTTTGAATACAGACGGAAGTGTTGATTCGTTGAACTATTGATTTATATGGGGTAGTGAAATTCGTTACCCTTGTGAATCACATGTTTTAAGTCCATTAACTAACCCTTTATATATAGATATTGGTATTGCGTCATCCAAACCATTATATTGTAGTTCTTTAACTATTAAGCGAGACTATACATATATACATAAATACATATTTATGTCGGGGATTAACATCACAACTGCTCTAACTTTTAGTATCACGTCATGACGTGCAACTCCCCTACTCCACTTGCTCCTGTGGATATACATAAACGACACTAAATATCGACGTTATAGTAATATTTTTTTTTCTCCGGAGGACAAATGAGAGATGTTGAGTGAATAAGACGTGTTTGTGCGGTGCTCATAAGTTTTTCTCGCTTTTTGCTCTAACACAGAGTTTGAATTACCATATAATTGGTGCTACACCTGTGTATCAGTGTACGTGTTTGCTACGAGTGATCCTACAGCGCTGAAGTCTTTAATTATACATTAAATTTTTTGGATATAATAATATCCGCTACACGCAAGAACTCAACACGCAAAATCGCATCTCCCCCGAAAACACCGCAGGCGCCCTCGACAGCCCTGGTAGACAGAGTTGAGCACAAAATTGAAGAGCAGAGAGTGCCCATTATTGAAGAGTTGTCGTCAGTAATGAAGAGCTCGGAAGAAAGGGTAATATTGCGGAAAATTGGTGAATTGGCTGCTGAAACGGCAAATCTAAAGCAATCCATAGCGGCTATACAACAAAGAGTGGCTGCAGTTGAGAACTCGTGTGCTGAAGTTTTGGCTTTGCGCAGTGAAATTGTTGCTGTTCGGAATCAACTAATCGATCTAGAAAGCAGCGCCATCGCCACTGACTTAATTATTAACGGCATCCCACTAGCTGTCAAGGAGAGTCTCCCTGATGTTTTCACTAGAATTTGCCGTGCAGTTCAACACACCTAAGCACCTCAGTTAAATGATTAACTATGTGTACCGGGAGAATACATATTATGCATTTAACTCTTGTTTACGCCCACATCTTAGAATATAGTAGATTAGAATATAAGTTAAGACCAATTTGTAATTTACTAAACTCTTATTATCTGACCTATCTTATTTCTCTTGCTATCTCATATTTGTCTTCACACTGCCAATTTGAAGTGCATGTTTGTATGTATATCTTATGGCTTTTAATAATGCATCTGTTGGCTCTAACAATTTCAATCTAAAAATATTGTTGAAACTGGTGAGTAATTATCACCCCGGATTTCAAGTCTGCCATCTCAACGCGGGAAGTTTGAATCAATCCAAGCTTAACTACTTGAATTACTGAGACGTGGTTTCAAAATGACATCAATGACAATATATACAACTTACGTGACTTTTGCGTTGTGCGTCATCAGGGTAAGCGTGGTGGTGGTATAACGATATATTACAAGAATACACTGCTGAGCAAAATAATATATAAGTCAGATGATAATGATCCAGTTGAGTTTTTGATGGTTGAATTTTACAATAATTTCCAACGGTGCCTTGTGATATGCATATATAACGCTAATAAGTCACACGATTTAAGTAACCCATTTCTAAATATATATAAATACAGTGCAATTTATGAACACATACTATTGTGTGGCGACTTGAATATAGATTTGCTTGTGGAAAATGACCGTACCAAAAATTTTTTGGTTAATATGTCAAGTGCTGGATTAAATGTTATAAACAAGCTTCCTACTCGTTTTGGACCCCATTCTAAGCCTAGTTTACTGGACTTATTCTGCGTTTCGGACGTAAACAGCGTGTTACACTTTGAGCAACTTTCTCTTAGTGGTGTGAGCGATCATGATTTAATTTTTCTTAGCTATAATTTAGTGTTAAGACCCATTATAAATAGTTCGCCCGAGTACCTGTATACAAGAAACTTTAACGGAACCAATGTCGAAGGCCTAGCTAATGAAGCTTCAGCCCTTCCTTGGAACGACTGATGTTTTTTTGCCGGTATTAACGACATTTTTCCAATTAAGTCAATTATCTTTTTGATAAATATATTCCACTTAGGAAAATTAAAGTTCATAGAAACAGGCAACCATGGTTCACTAAGAGGGTACTTGAGGCGATGAGAGCTCCAAACAAAAGCTATCTTTTCTGGAGAAAAAACGCGAATGAAGAAAATTGGGTGGCATATAAACGTGAGTCCAAAAGATGTTATTTTCAAAACAAACTTAATACTAGTCTTCCTCCGAAAGTTCTGTGGAATAATTTAAAATAGCTTGGAGTCAAATTTAATTTGAAATCTGAGTGTATGATCGATGTTGAAGCCAACAATTAAATTACCTGCGGAGAATATTTTTGTGCCCAACGTAAATATTTCGTATGATTTTAGCCGCAGATTTAACTTACCTAATATTANAGTAATGCCTCACAGCCCTGTGACTTCCATCCAATCAGCATTTTAGCGTCTTTATCAAAGATTTTCGAAAAAGTATTACTGAATCAAACGATGAAGTACCTGCTGGAAAATGACCTTTTATCTGAAAATCAATAGGGATATCGCAGGGGACATAGCTGCTCAACCGCTATGCTCAAAGTCATGGAGGACGTTCGACCTTCCTTCGATAAAGGCCACCTAACAATCCTCACCTTATTGAACTTTTCGAAAGCTTTTGACACTGTCGGCCGCTGTGGTGTAGTGGTAAGCAGTGCGCGCTTTCACTCATCAGCACATGGGTTCAAGCCCTGGCCAAAGCAACATCGCAAAAAAATATAGAAAAAAGGGTTTTTCTTAACAGCGGTCGTCCCTCGGCAGGCAATTGCAAACCTCCGAGTGTATTTCTGCCACTCTGAAGCTTGGCCAAACACTAACATATGTGTAAGCGCCAATCTATTTTTATACTATTTTTTGACACTGTTTTCCATAGAAATCTCATTCGAAAGCTTGACACATATTTGGGATTCAGCAATGATGCAGTGAAACTAATTGAAAGCTATTTGACTAATACACATGAAAGGGTTGTTTCTAGGGATACCCGCTCTAGCTTAACACCAGTAAAATCGGGTGTACCGCAAGGCTCTATTCTTGGTCCGGTATTATTCAGTTTATGTATGAATGACTTAGAAAAATGCTGCAAAAATGTATCAATTCATCTTCATACTGACGACGCTCAGATATACCTCTCTATCCCTCTAGGCTTAACAGAAGACTTAGTCTTCCGAATAAATGAGGACTTACAAGCTATTTCTCTGTGGTCGAAAAATAACAGGCTTAACCTCAATTCGTCCAAAACGCAGGCAATTGCCCTATCTCATATCCCTACACTCTTGATAATGTTTCTCCAATCATGCTGAATTGGGAGTGTTGTGAAGTATGAGAAGATTGTTAAAACACTTGGGTTTACACTGAATCAAAATGTAACGTGCATTGATCATGTTAATGCATCAGTCAGCCGAATGTATTCTGTACTGAGACAATTATGGAAAACAGCCCACTGCATTCCCAAAGATGTCAAACTTAAGCTTGTTAAAATGCTATTGGTACCAATAATATCGTACCACGAGTTAATATATGGTTGTCTCGATAAAGAATCGCTCGGAAAATATCAATTATTATTTAACAATACCGCTAGATACAGATGCGTGCAACTAATTAGCAACGAAATTCAAAACGATACTGCTTGCAAATTATGTTTATTTTTTTAGTTTTAATAATTTTCATTTAAAATATATTTCAAAAATTTTTAATTAGAATATTTAGAAAATTTTCGGATATGCAGTTTTGTAGCTCATTCAATTTTAGAAAGTGCAAGTTTCAAGTCGCTAAAAATTACCGTTGATTTTTTAGATTTTTTTTTGTGGAGGGAGTTGCGCATTTTCTTTCATATAACTCATGATCAAAATATTTTTTTACATGGAAAAAAATCCGCAACACCCTCGACAAAAAAACTTGAAACTTGCACTTTATTATACTAAAATTGAATGGGCTACAAAACTGCATACCCGAAAATTTTCTAAATATTCAAATTAAAAATTTTGAAATTTTGATGACAATTTTTTGAAGTTTAATTAATTTTTTTTGCAATTTGTGCAAGCTTTGCAACTTTTGTTATTGTAGTTTCTGATATAGATTGAATTATATTTTAAGTGAAAATTATTAAAAATAAATAAAAAAACATAATTTGCATGCAATATCATTTTGAATTTCGTTGCTAATTAGTTGCACGCATCTGTATATATATATCAAGCGTAAATTTAATCACATCTCGGAGTTTTCGTGCTGATCGAACGAATTTTCATTTGGTATTATGGCGCTCATTCGATGAAGAATAGCGCCATTGTGAATTTCGCTCGTTTAGGTTGTTCACAATAGTAAATTTTTCACTGCTGAGAAGCTTTGTTTACAGATCGAGCAAACTAGATAGAGTGGTTATACATATGTACATATGTAAATTTGTGCAAATTAATATGAAATAAAAAAGAAAGTGAGTGAAGTGAGGGCCTATATTCTTTGATCGTCGTATGGTATTATTAATATATAAAATAATCTACACCCGTTGCCCGAAATACCTCTTTTCGAAACTGACGTTTGCACAGTCAACTCGCACATGCAATCTTATTGTACCTTATTTTAAGTATTCAGTTACATCAAGAATGTTTTTTGTTAGAGCCGTACAGTTGTGGAATTCGTTTCCAAGAAAACTAAAATCGGAAACTAGTCCAAAGCGCTTCAAATCGGCTGTGTTCTTTCTTCTCAAACTAAATCCTGTACCATCTTATTACAAATTTTTGTTATGTTGGTGATGAATCGCTGCTAACTCGTCCCTGGGGAAGTAAGCCGGCTTAAGTCTGTCAATGGACACCGTCACTTGTCTTGATCCAATCAATATTGCATACGTCTTGGGGTACCTGTTAACTACTAGCCCCTCGTACGGCGATTTCAAAGGCTTACGGATAGTGTCATCACGTAAAAACACGTGACTGCAGAATCTCATGTCTTTTGGCACGAAAACAGCATGCTTTCCATGCAGTGAAGTTGGCGTTGGCCTAGCCATTTCGAAATGTCGCAAATCCCGCAGGAAACTCTGCTCATCTACAGGCGTGTTGTCGTCGGCCTCCAGAAAGCCGCTGGGTAACCGGATAGGTTGTCCGTAGAGCATCTCTGCTACGGATACGCCCAAGTCCTCTTTCACGGCCGTTCGTAAGCCTAAAAGCACGATGGGTAGGACGTCGACCCAATTCGCGTCTGCAGCGTGACATCTGAGGGAGGCTTTCAACACACGATGCCATCTCTCCACCAACCCATTAGCTTAAGGGTGGTAGCTGGTTGTATGGATGTGTTTGACGCCTAATAGCTTGGCTAGTTGTTTGAACAGCGCACTCTCGAACTGACGCGCCTGATCTGTAGTAATGTACTTCCTTCGGTTTCTTCAATGCTATGATGCCCCTTACTTCCTGAGGCAGTGGTTTAATGCCTTTGCATGAGACCAGATGGCCCAGAAACTCTACCTCCTCCCGGCCGAGTTGACATTTCTCACTGTTGATAATTAAGCCCTTCTCTCGGTAGCGATCAAAAAGCTGACGGAGATCTGTCGCGTGCTCCTCCAGTGACGTGGAGGCGACGAGGACATCATCGAGGTAGGGGAAGGCGAACGGCAATCCCATTACTGTTTCATCAATGAAACGCTTGAACGTCTGTGCTGCGTTCCTAAGTCCGAACGTCATATACCTGAATTCGAACAAGCCGAACGGCGTGAGGATGGCGGTTTTCGGAACGTCTGCTGGGTGTACAATGATTTGGTGGTAAGCCTTTTTACAATCAATTCAGAAAAAATAGTTTTTCCATACAAGTCCCCTCCGAAATCTTGAATATGGCGGTCTGGATAATTGTTTGACAAGGTCTTCGCATTCAACCGCCAATAATCACCGCAAGGCCGCCACTTTCCATTCGCTTTTTGCACCATATGTAGGGGACTAGCCCATTGGCTCTTCGGGCGTTGGCAAATTCCTCGTTCTAATAAATACTCGAATTCCTCTTTTGCAACTGCGAGCTTCTCGGGGGAGAGTCGGCGCACTTTTTGTACCACAGGGGCACCTCTCGTCTCAATGAAATGTCGAACGGCCGTCGATGTTCTGTCCGCCCGGAGTGAATCGTTGCTGCGGGCGGGGTACTGTGCTAATATCTGCTGAAATAAACTTACCCCTCTTAATGAGATGATGCTATATGGAAGTTTCATGATTTGGCAAATCGATCGGATGCTCGTTGTTCTATCAATGATCGCCTTACTCTTCATGTCCACCAGAATCTCGAAATGTTTTAANACCTCTCGTCTCAATAAAATGTCGAACGGCCGTCGATGTTCTGTCCGCCCGGAGTGAATCGTTGCTGCGGTCGGGGTACTGCGCTAATATCTGCTGAAATAAACTTACCCCTCTTAATGAGATGATGCTATATGGAAGTTTCATGATTTGGCAAATCGATCGGACGCTCGTTGTTCTATCAATGATCGCCTTACTCTTCATGTCCACCAGAATCTCGAAATGTTTTAAAAAATCAGCACCCCATATAGGGTACCCTACGTCAGCAATTACAAATAACCACGAAAATTGTTTCCGCAAACCCCGGTCTATACCATACGCTTAGTACCGTAGCGTGTTGTTTGCAGCTACCAGCGTCATAGGCGCCCTCGATCGCTTGTCGTTACAACTTTTGGGTACCACTGATATCTCCGCACCCGTGTCTACAAGAAACTTTAGTGAAGATGTCCTGTCTCGGACATAAAGGCGGCTGCAGTTATTATCAGCCTCCGCAGGAGCCGCTTTGAACGGAGGACTGATTAGTTTTCCGAACGTTTCTGACCGAAAACACATGGCTGCCGGCATCGTGTTACATTTTCACCAAAAGAGCGGTGATACCAACAAGTGTCGTGTGCTGGTTGAGTTGTCGTCCTGCGCGAACTGGTAGATGACGTTGTACCCGAAACTGCATTGCTGCGGTTCCGTTCCTCCCTGACCTTGCCGTTATTGCAGCTACGCAGGTGATGAATCCTCGCTGGGTACACCGACGACTTCTATGTTACCATTTGCCGTTGCAATCTCCATGATATTCGGCTTTCTTAGCCAAAGCTTCGATATCGCCCTCGAGTGTTGATAAAATCTGCTGCACTTGTACAGGCAAACGTCGCAGCCACAATGATTTCAAAACGTCTTTATCGACTCGCTGACTTGCTAAGTCTTTCATGTCACGAAGCAAAGTAGTAGGTTTCTTCTCGCCCAATTCGCAACCTTCAAATAAGCGTTTGAGACTTTTTTCGTTCGACTCGCCGAATTCAGTAATCAGTCTTTCCTTTAATGCGTCGTACTTGCCACTAACAGGTGGTGATGAAATTATGTCGGTAGCGTGAGTGAGAACTGCTGAATCAATTTCAGCTACAATTGTGTAGTACTTCGTCTCATCGGCCATAATCCCTGCTCGCACAAACTGCGCCTCCACCTGTGCGAAACACATGCGTGGATCAGGCTTCCAGAACGGTGGCGGCTTGATGGAGAGCCGTGCCATATGGAAAGAAGTAATAGCGTCTTCTTACCTATCTTCACCTTAGTTCACCATATTATGTTCTTAGCGGGGCCACCAGTTATAGAATCATTACTTCTATATGTCTTTATTAACTTAGATTTTAAACAAATATAAGTTGCTTATATACACGGAAAATGCTGATTCTGTTAGCGTCGCTAGCAAACACGTTGAATGAATGAAGTTGGTTTCAGTTAGTACAAACGAATCTCAAACAGCTCTGTTCGTCTACCGCGGCTTTTGATGTTGCCACTTAACTACTGCGACAAGTGTTAGGGTTGGTCCCTACACATATATTCTTTAAGCTACCAAAATTTTATTATTATGTAATTGTTTTCAAATGTGGCATTGTAAAAGACTATGTCTTATATGTGCATTTAAATAAACAAATTGAATTTAATTGAATTATTCGAATGCTTTCGATTAATCAATCAACCGATTATTAACTATTTCATTATTATATACCGTACAGTGCCTATTTTTTGGACACAAATTGATCGATCCTTCAAGTGACGCTGCTGAAAACAAGGGCGCACTAGGTTTTGGCATTTTTTGCAGCCTTCTGGTCACTCGACGTTTGGCTTTATCCACCGGAGGATGCAGAATGAACTGCCGGCTAAAATAGCTCGAGCATCTCTCCGGGTCCGACGAAGCGTGGTCACCAAAGTCTATCTCGACTCTGTCGTCGCGCATCGTCGGGTTGGACAACGACCTCACGGTTGACCAAAGCTTGCTCACACCAGAGGCGAAGTTGCAGGTCTTCAGATGCTCTTCCCATTTCATCCGCTTATGTACGTTCACAAGTTGCCGAATCTCCGAATTGAGATCCCTAGTACGGGAATTTCCGGGATCGGCCTGACGAAGGTTGTCGCGCTCATCAGCTAGAACAGCCGCTTCGGCAGGAAAATTCGGACGTGGATCCTTGATACATCCTGCTGGGATGAAGCGAGCTGCGGTAGCGGTGACAACCCTGCGGAACTTACGTTCACCTACATGAACGTCGGTTGGTATGGGTAGTGCAGTGAAGGCGCCCTCAGTAACATCCGTGAAGCCTTTCCAGTCAGCTTTGGAAAAGTTGACATAAGTCCGGTGATCCACGGAAGCAAAGTGGGCAGGTTTATAAATCAAGATGACTATGGGCAGATGGTCTGATGCTATAGTCAGCATAGGTCGCCATGATACGCTGTTTATCAGACCAGCTCTGACAATTGTTAGATCTGGCGAGCTGCTGCAGCTGCCCATAATCCTGGTGGGTGCGTCGTCGTTCATTGTGCAGAATGTCGAATCGTCTATCTGCTCAGCCAGATGAATTCCCCTACGATCATTTGACAGGCTTGAGTGCCAGAGATCGTGTTGCGCGTTAAAGTCACCAACTACAATACGGTTTTCACCTCTGAGTAGCGCACCTATTTCAGGGTGATATCCTGCCGGGCAGCTGGTGACAGGGGGTATGTATACGTTAAATATTTCGAGCTCAACATCGCCTGACCGGATAGCAATACCCTGATATTCTAGGATGGTATCCCTGCGGTCGATGTCTGCTTCAATGAGACGATACTGCACGGTGTGGTGCGGTGTGGTGTGGTGTGGTGAACATAATTTTTAATTCGTTGTCGACGGTCGCCGCGTGAGTGCCTGCCTCCCAGCCAACCGTTTGCGTAGTACATATATTTAAGAAGTGCACAGTGTATTTATTAATGTTCATGAAAATAAAGTTGTAAAACCCACTTGGTATCTTCCTGTACGATTTTAGGTGTCTTTTAGGAGTTCTGCAACGCCACCAAAGCTAATTTCGGTGCTCCATTGATTTACAAGAAATTCGCAAAAATGTGTTGGTCGGCTAGCTTAACGTTAACCTAGCTGACCAGTATTTAAAGTTTTTGTCTTTAATTTTCGAAATATATGCAGGAATTAGGTTTCTTTTAAGCGTTCTTCAACGCCACCAAAGCTAATTTCGGTGCTCCATTGGTTTCCGAGAAATTCGCAAAAATGTGTTGTTCAGCTAGCATAGCGCTGTTTACCTAGCTAACAAGGCGCTTATTCCCAGCGATTTACAAATCGCACAGAGACAAATTATACATCAAATTAAAGTGCTCGATCTGAAACTTTGCACAAACGTCGCAGATTTAAGATCCATTAAACCATTTTCGAAATATTTGCGTCGAAAGATTTTAAAATTTTTACATTGAGCAAAGCAGTGCTACGTTCATTTTGATAGGCAGCGTCTCAGCGGGACTTAAGAGAATGAAAAATTGTTCCATTTATTCGCTTTTTTCTCTGTTGCTACGTTTGGAAGATCTGCATAGAAAATGGTCCCTTTGGCTGTGTACATACACGACGTTGTTGCATATTCCTACATTCATACACACTATCAACAACTACATCGCTGCAGCGCTGTGGTCTTTATTTTGATTTGAGCATTGTTATGTTCCATTTATTCGTTTTCGTCAGTGTTTTCTTCCATATCGAGCAAAGCATTGCTACGTTCATGCGAATGTGATACAGCGAAAGATCTGCAAAACAAAAATGTTGCTTTTGCCTCTGTACACATATACCCATACATAAATCTTTTATTGTTTATTTCGATGTTTTTTTCTGAGACAAATATGGCTCTATTTTAATTATAAATCTATATACCTATATACAATCTTGCTGAGACAATTTACATCTCAAACTTAGGTGCTCGATTTGAAACTTTGCACAAACAATTCAGATTTAAGAATCGTTCGAATTATGTACATACAAACATATTTGCACGGAAAAAATTTTTCTATTTTACATTGAGCAATTTTAAGATGTAAAACTGAACCTCACATACGCACTATTCGTATGTATGAACATAAAAATAATTGGGCAATTCACAAGGTGTTGTGAAGTTATATTTTCCTAACAAAAGTTGTGTTAAAACACGACGGTTGTGAACACCTGTTACGATTATTTATTATATCTCAGCACTTAACCTCACATAACACCGAATAAACATAGGTTGCAGAGTTGTATCGTCATGTGTTATTTTTCTTCACAAAACAATAACAACATTTTTACAACTGTCATGAAATATCATGACTTCACGACAAACACGACAAATACGACACCTTGTGAATTACCCAAATAGCATTATTTTTCCCGCCAATTAGTAAAACGAGTTAGCCAAATTTTTCCTCAACACAGCTCGCTGTTTGAGGGTTCGGCTCAATCCGTCAACAAATAGCGCGGTCATTCCAGTTTTCACTTTATCGAGCAAGGACGCCTATCAGCCACCACCCTTCATCACACACCAAAGGTAATATTGTAAAATATTCTAAACCACACGCTTTCAATAAACACCTAGCACGTAGTTATTAATATAAATCTCCATCTGTGTCTTTTTTCTTGCATTATTTTCATTAAAACATTGATGCCCTGCTGGAGTTGCCAGCCACATAAGCATCAGTGTTTCCACGCACTCTCATTTTCAATTGCCAACAACAACAATTTTGAACAATTTTATTTCCTTATTTTTAATTTTGTATAATTTTGAAATGCTGGAAAACTGAAAAAATCCTGGCGGACGAACCGAGGGATCGGCAAAGTATTTTACACTCTCGATAAATATGCGTTTCAGAGAATTATTTTGTGGGTAAGAGAAGGGCGAGAACTCTCGCCTGACTCAAAAATTAAGAGATTATTTTGCGAGTCGATTAGGTATTTGAACCTCAGCCTGGTGTAATTAATCAAGACCACTTGAAGGATCGATCAATTTCGTGTCCAAAAAATAAGCACTGTACGGTATATAATAATGAAATAGTTATTAATCGGTTAATTGATAAATTCAATTTATTTATTTAAATGCACATATAAGACATAGTCTTTTACAATGCCACATTTGAAAACAATTACATCATAATAAAATTTTGGTAGCTTAAAGAATATATGTATACTAATCAGTTGTTAAACGAGTTTTTGACATTTCATATATTTTTCAGTCGAAGAAAGTGGGAAAGCAAAATGTGTAATAAGATGGTACAGGATTTAGTTTGAGAAGAAAGTATACACAGCCGATTTGAAGCGATTTGGACTAGTTTCCGATTTTAGTTTTCTGGGCAAAGAATTCCACAACTGTACGGCTCTAACAAAAAACATTCTTGATGTAACTGAATACTTAAAATAAGGTACGATAAGATTGCATGTGCGAGTTGACTGTGCAAACGTCAATCGACGATCAAAGAATATAGGCCCCTATTATGGGTTGCATTCGATCTTCGACTGTGGTCGAAAGTGCTGAGCGAATGAATTTTCATTTGGTATTATGGAACTCATTCGGTGAAGAATAGCGCTATTGTGAATTTCGCTCGTTTAGGTTGTTCACAATAGTATATTTTTCACCACTGAAAAGCTTTATTTGCAAATCGGGCAAACTAAATAGTGTGCTTATACATATTTATTTTAATTTTTGCAAATAAAAACGAAATAAAAAAGAAAGCGAGTTTATAAAAACGTGGTAAAAATGAGTACAGCGGAGTTCTGGGTGAACGATTCGTAAGAGGATGAGAGCTTAGAAAACTGGTCAGGAACAAAAAACGTTTAAGAGAGTTTAAGTGTAGTCTTTCGAATAAATTTTGATATGACAATATATTTAAGAAATTTTGTGATCCGAATCTATTTAAAATATATTAAAACTATAAACAGCTCTATGATTTTGTTCTCAGAGATCGTGCCAACAGTGTATTGGGATTTTCTTTCACAAGTAAAACCAGCCTTTCGAGCTTGTGTTCAGTATTCAGACGTTAGAACGGCATCAAATTAATAAAAAATGTTCCAAATTAGTGTCTAGCCGCCAAAAAGTAAGAAAACAACTGACCCCATAGAGGCTGCACGCTTCTTGGGGCTGCCGTTAGTGGAACTCGACGACAATGACTGAGATATCAGCCGATCTGGGCGGGGTTGTTGTAGCCGCTACAACAACAACAAAACAAATGCAAAATCATAAAGTTTTCACAATTTTCTAACACTTCGCTACACCAACGAAAGCGAAATTCTGTTCGACAGAAAATTCGATACTCAACGAAAATTTCGACACGCTTGCATTGCTCATAATGCAACTTTCACTTTCGATCTTCGATAGCCAGCGATGCGTTAACATGATCAATGCACGTTAGATTTTGATTCAGTGTAAACCCAAGTGTTTTAACAATCTTCGCATACTTCACAACACTCCCATTCAGCATGATTGGAGAAACAATATCAAGAGTGTAGGGATATGAGATAGGGTAATTGCCTGCGTTTTGGACGAATTGAGGATAAGCCTGCTATTTTTCGACCACAGAGAAATAACTTGTAAGTCCTCATTTATTCGGAAGACTAAGTCTTCTGTTAAGCCTAGAGTGGTAGAGAGGTATATCTGAGCGTCGTCAGCATAAAGATGAATTGATACATTTTTGCAGCATTTTTCTAAGTCATTAATACATAAACTGAATAATGCGGTACACCCGATTTTACTGGTGTTAAGCTAGAGCGGGTAACCCTTGAAACAACCCTTTCATGTCTATTAGTCAAATAGCTTTCAATTAGTTTCACTGCATCATTGCTGAATCCGAAATACGTGTCAAGCTTTCGAATGAGATTTCAATAGAAAACAGTGTCAAAAAAATAATATAAAAATAGATTTGCGCTTACACATATGTTAGTGTTTGGCCGAGCTTCAGAGTGGCAGAAATACACTCGGAGGTTTGCAATTGCCTGCCGAGGGACGACCGCTGTTGAGAAAAACCCTTTTTTCTATATTTTTTTGCGATGTTGCTTTGGCCAGGGCTTGAACCCATGTGCTGATGAGTGAAAGCGCGCACTGCTTACCACTACACCACAGCGGCCGACAGTGTCAAAAGCTTTCGAAAAATCCATTAAGGTGAGGATTGTTAGGTGGCCTTTATCGAAGGAAGGTCGAACGTCCTCCATGACTGTGAGCATAGCGGTTGAACAGCTATGTCCCCTGCGATATCCCGATTGATTTTCAGATAAAAGGTCAGGTACTTCATCGTTTGATTCAGTAATACTTTTTCGAAAATCTTTGATAAAGACGGTAAAATGCTGATTGGCCGGAAGTTACAGGGTTGTGAGGCATTACTTTTTTTCGCAGCAGGTATAATATTAGCCACTTTCCAGGCATCAGGAACTAAGTGAAGTTAGCGAAAAATTTGTAATATGCGTTAAGGGTGATATAATGTAAGCAAGAACGAGCCTTATCATACTTAAGCTTATTTTGTCCTCGCCGACAGCATTTGATTTAATTGAAAGAATGCAGGGTATTATTTCAGATTCGATAATATTAGGTAAGTTAAATCTGCGGCTAAAATCATACGAAATATTTACGTTGGGCACAAAAATATTCTCCGCAGGTAATTTAATTGTTGGCTTCAACATCGATCATACACTCAGATTTCAAATTAAATTTGACTCCAAGCTATTTTAAATTATTCCACAGAACTTTCGGAGGAAGACTAGTATTAAGTTTGTTTTGAAAATAACATCTTTTGGACTCACGTTTATATGCCACCCAATTTTCTTCATTCGCGTTTTTTCTCCAGAAAAGATAGCTTTTGTTTGGAGCTCTCATCGCCTCAAGTACCCTCTTAGTGAACCATGGTTGCCTGTTTCTATTAACTTTAATTTTCCTAAGTGGAATATATTTATCAAAAAGATAATTGACTTAATTGGAAAAATGTTCAACTTTTTCGTTAATATCGGCAAAAAACCAACAGTCGTTCCAAGGAAGGGCTGAAGCTTGATTAGCTAGGTCTTCGACATTGATTCCGTTAGTTTCTTGTATACAGGTACTCGGGCGAACTATTTATAATGGGTCTTACCACTAAATTATAGCTAAGAAAAGTTAAATCATGATCGCTCACACCACTAAGAGAAAGTTGCTCAAAGTGTAGCACGCTGTTTACGTCCGAAACGCAGAATAAGTCCAGTAAACTAGGCTTAGAATGGGGTCCAAAACGAGTAGGAAGCTTGTTTATAACATTTAATCCAGCACTTGACATATTAACCAAAAAATTTTTGGTACGGTCATTTTCCACAAGCAAATCTATATTCAAGTCGCCACACAATAGTATGTGTTCATAAATTGCACTGTATTTATAAATATTTAGAAATGGGTTACTTAAATCGTATGACTTATTAGGGTTATATATGCATATCACAAGGCACCGTTGGAAATTATTGTAAAATTCAACCATCAAAAACTCAACTGGATCATTATCATCTGACTTATATATTATTTTGCTCAGCAGTGTATTCTTGTAATATATCGTTACACCACCACCACGCTTACCCTGATGACGCACAACGCAAAAGTCACGTAAGTTGTATATATTGTCATTGACGTCATTTTGAAACCACGTCTCAGTAATTCAAGTAGTTAAGCTTGGATTGATTCAAACTTCTCGCGTTGAGATGGCAGACCTGAAATCCGGGGTAATAATTACTCACCAGTTTCAACAATATGTTTAGATTGAAATTGTTAGAGCCAACAGATGAATTATTTAAAGCCCTAAGACATACATACAAACTAGGGCTGGGACTATCCGCACATTCGAATATCCGGATATCCACGCGGATTTTCCGTTGACACGAATAAAATCCGGATAGTATGGATATCCGGTTAATATTCGCTTGTGCAAGTAGTCGGATATCCGGATTTACGAAGATCCGGTTAATATTCGTATTTTCATATATCCAAAAAAATCAAAAAACTGATTAATAATATTCGTGAATTCAATTATGCACACGATAGAGTGAATTAGCTCTTGACGGACTTGAAGTTGACCTTTTGTTTTGTATCGTTTTGTCACAATATAAACAAATGGCACTATTCTTGTCATCAATTTTAGAAATGCTGCAATTTGGTAAAGCATTCACCACGACCAAAAGTATCGTAACAGCTTTCATTATTCCGTCCATGATATTTTAAAGCCATGAAAAAACTCTCGCGGTCAATTTTATTTAATTTTTCATTTTTACAAAACGATACTTTAATTTCCCAATTCCAGGCGCTCATGCATATGAAGTAGCAAGTTTTCTATTCGCATATATTTGTTTGTTGAACTTTTTAATTCGTTTGTAGAAGCCTTTGAAATTACAAAGTAGAATTTTGAAAATTTTAAAATTTATACAAACAATTTTGTGCGTAGAAATAGAAAACTTGTTACTACACATTTATGAGCGCCAGGTATTGGGAAATGAAAGTATCGTTTTGATAACGAAAAATCCGGATATTCGGATAGTCGAATATTATCTTAGCTTCCAGAGTAACCGGATTTTTCATTTAGGTATCCGGATATTCGAATATTCGGTTTATCCGGATAGTAGAAAAATTCGGATGAAGTTCTCAGCCCTAATACAAACATGCACTTCAAATTGGCAGTGTGAAGACAAATATGAGATAGCAAGAGAAATAAGATAGGTCAGATAATAAGAGTTTAGTAAATTACAAATTGGTCTTAACTTATATTCTAATCTACTATATTCTAAGATGTGGGCGTAAACAAGAGTTAAATGCATAATATGTATTCTCCCGGTAGACATAGTTAATCATTTAACTGAGGTGCTTAGGTGTGTTGAACTGCACGGCAAATTCTAGTGAAAACATCAGGGAGACTCTCCTTGACAGCTAGTGGGATGCCGTTAATAATTAAGTCAGTGGCGATGGCGCTGCTTTCTAGATCGATTAGTTGATTCCGAACAGCAACAATTTCACTGCGCAAAGCCAAAACTTCAGCACACGAGTTCTCAACTGCAGCCACTCTTTGTTGTATAGCCGCTATGGATTGCTTTAGATTTGCCGTTTCAGCAGCCAATTCACCACTTTTCCGCAATATTACCCTTTCTTCCGAGCTCTTCATTACTGACGACAACTCTTCAATAATGGGCACTCTCTGCTCTTCAATTTTGTGCTCAACTCTGTCTACCATGGCTGTCGAGGGCGCCTGCGGTGTTTTCGGGGGAGATGCGATTTTGCGTGTTGGGTTCTTGCGTGTAGCGGATATTATTATATCCAAAAAATTTAATGTATGATTAAAGATGTCAGCGCTGTAGGATCACTCGTAGCAAACACGTGCACTGATACACAGGTGTAGCACCAATTATTTGGAAATTTAAACTTTGTGTTAGAGCAAAAAGCGAGACAAACTTATGAGCACCGAACAAACACGTCTTATTCACTCAACATCTCTCATTTGTCGTCCGGAGGAAAAATTTTTTACTATAGCGTCGATATCTACTGTCGTTTATGAATATCCACAGGAGCAAGTGGAGTAGGGGAGTTGCACGTCATAACGTGATACTAAAAGTTAGAGCAGTTGTGATGTTAGTCCCCGACATAAATATGTATTTATGTATATATGAAGGGTTGGTTTATAGTCTCGCTTAATAGTTAAAGAACTACAATATAATGGTTTGGATGCCGCAATACCAATATCTATATATAAAGGGTTAGTTAATGGACTTAAAACATGTGATTCACAAGGGTAACGAATTTCACTACCCCATATAAATCAATAGTTCAACGAATCAACACTTCCGTCTGTATTCAAACGTAGCCAATTGAAAATTATTGTGGAGTTCGCAATAAAAAAAATAATTTGTATACATATTGAGTAGAGTATGATCTTGGCAATATACCAAAGTTCAAGTTAAATACCAAAAGCAATGCATGTGGTTTTTAGAATAAAGAAATATCCAGATTTTTAGACCACGAGCACCCCGATTTTTGGGTATTATTACTAGTAATAATAATAATGGATTGGCGCTTACACATATGTTAGTGTTTGGGCGAGCTTATCCTCTAACTTGTGTCGTGCGCCTTGATGTGTTCACACAAAGAGGAGGTACCTACAGTTTTACGCTGACTCCGAACGGCGATGATATTTTTATAAGAAACTGGTTTTCATGGCAGAAATACACTCTGAGGTTTGTCATTGCCTGCCGAGGGGCGAACGGTGTTAAGTAAAAACCTTTTTTTCAACATAGTTTTGCGATGTTGCTTTGACCAGGGCTTGAACCCAGGCCCTGCGGAGTGGAAGCGGGCACTGCTGACCACTACACCACAGCGGCCAATCTATAAATTTTCGTTCTGTAAGGGAGCACAACAGAATGCTCTGTAAGCAGTTTCTAGTGGGATGCCTTAGAAGTGAACACCTCAACAGACCTTTGCTAGAGCAGGAGCCTCCGCCCGGGCACGTATTTGTATACAAGGACGCGGTCAAGACATACATAGACCAACCACTGGACCCGATGACGTACCGACGAGCGATCAACGACATTCATAGGTAGTCGGTCACCGCCTACCACGAATGAACCGCCTACCGCCTATGAATGCCGTGATCGGATCCCAATCACCACCTGTAGCAGTGACGGAGCTTCAACCATTCCCACGGCAGCCGGTTATACGTACCAGAATGACTCGAGTTTTACCCGACCAAGGGCTTTTGTGTCGGCGATCTAACTCCGTTTAGGTCGGTGAAATATCTCGGACGTTGTTCGTCCATAGGGCTACATATTTCACGTATTCTTACGCATCTGCTCAGGGCTGGCATCGAGTCAACCCCTAGGCCAGAAACATACACCAGCTATGTATGCCAGAGACGACTAAACCACAACTCCACCTCAGTCAAGTGCAATGCTTGCAACGGACGGATTCACCTCGGAGTCTGCTCGGACTCCTCGACAAGGGACCACATCATTAGTGATAGTGAGTACCGAGTATGGAATATCGATACTTTTCATAAGTAGTGAGTAGTATCGAGAACTCGATACTTTTTGACTGGTACTGAGTAAATATCGGGAATATCAAATAGAATCGACGTGTTAAATAAAAACTTTTTAAGTAAACAAAAAATTTAAATATTACATAAAAAATTTCGTTCTTTCAACGAAAATTGTTTAAAAATTATCCCACAAACATTATGGCGAATTAACCCTCATTTACTTCAAACCTGTAATAAGTCAAAAAACCAAAAGCTCGTGAAAAGTACCTGTAGTTTTGAGTTTAAATATCGTTGATGAAATGTAGAAACGCCCTTACTGACNAGAAAAGTACCTGTAAAGTTTTGAGTTTAAATATCGTTGATGAAATGTAGAAACGCCCTTACTGACATTTTTTTTCGAAATTTGAGTTTTTGCATTCCCAAGAAGGGGAATCATCTTCCCTGAAAAATTTTGAAGTGTAACTCAAAATATAGCGAAGCTATACCACTCTTTAAAAAGCCCTAACTGAACGAATGAAAATTAGTGAAAGCAAAAAGCCCTAACTGAACTTTTTTTGCTACAAAAAATTTAACAATGGAAATGAGGTTTTGCATTTTTAAACAATTCCAAGACCAGCTAAAACTCTTGATATATTGAATTATAGTCTGTGTTCGTAATTGGTGTGAAAAATATCAAATAAATACATAAAAACCAGTAAATAGCAGAGACGAGAACCGGAAGAAAAATTTTGTCGGTTCGGTTCAGCGGTTCGAACCGTTTTTGTACTTTTGGATTGGCTCGTCAAGACGGTGTTTTCGGTCTTTGAACCGGGGTTTCGGTTCGGTTCAACGATTCGAAAAACAAACAAGTAATAAAGTCTAAGTTCGGGCGGGCCGAACATTAAATACCCCGCGCAAGTATTAAATATATGATTTTCACCTTTCCGAAAGCCACCGCAACATGGTAAGCGGGGTGTATCAATTTTCAATAATTTAGCGTCCTTAAATTTCGAAATATTGAAGCTGCAAGCATTTCTGAAATTTACCGCTATATGAAAAGCGGCCTCAATTTTAGTCTGATTTCAATAATTATCAACGTTTTGTTTTTATTTGGCAAGCACAATAGCCATACCGAGTTTGGTATAAATTGATAGATCGGTTACCGAGATACATATAAGAGAGATCATAAGTGGGCGGTGCCACGCCCGTTTTCCAAAATTTTATCATAAACGTATTTCTTCTGTCGTTGGAAAGTGGTTTGGTTTTCGGTTCGAATCAAACATTTGTGGAAAATTTCGGTTCGGTTAATGGTTGAGTTAATTAATAGAAAAAAGCGGTTTTCCGGTTCGGTTTAAAACCGGTTCATGTCCCTGGTAAATAGTGCAAAAATGGAGCAGCGGCGCACCACTAATACGAAAACTAAGATGAATGGTAAGGAGTATACTGGTATATGTAAGACGAAGGACGGGAATGCTTTCTGTTAAAGGCCACCCAGATTGTTATGGGAATCATTTCCGCCGTACTTTTGTTTAAAAAATTACCGTAAATGTCTTTGTTTGATGCAAATGCTGGAAAATAAAATTTTAATTCATTCTGGGAGATGTTGTTGTTGTTGTAGCGGCTACACAACCCCGCCCAGATCGGTTGATATCTCAGTCGTTGTCGTCGAGTTCCACTAACGGCAGCTTAAGAAGCGTGCAGCCTCTACAGGGTCGGTCCACTGGGACAAAGCCGTTAGGGTTGCGAAGAGATGTTTCGATTCGTGAGGGGTCTCTCCGCATGTCGGACACTCATTTGGCACATCCGCATTTAGTCTACTCAGGTATGAGTTTAACCTGCTGCAGTAGCCAGAGCGAGATTGGGCTATTGTTGTTCTTGTCTCCCGAGGCAGATGGAGCTCCGTCACGTCAATGTCCGGTGTTTGTGTGGCGTGAACGGCATTNTCGGTTACCGAGATACATATAAGAGAGATCATAAGTGGGCGGTGCCACGCCCGTTTTCCAAAATTTTATCATAAACGTATTTCTTCTGTCGTTGGAAAGTGGTTTGGTTTTCGGTTCGAATCAAACATTTGTGGAAAATTTCGGTTCGGTTAATGGTTGAGTTAATTAATAGAAAAAAGCGGTTTTCCGGTTCGGTTTAAAACCGGTTCATGTCCCTGGTAAATAGTGCAAAAATGGAGCAGCGGCGCACCACTAATACGAAAACTAAGATGAATGGTAAGGAGTATACTGGTATATGTAAGACGAAGGACGGGAATGCTTTCTGTTAAAGGCCACCCAGATTGTTATGGGAATCATTTCCGCCGTACTTTTGTTTAAAAAATTACCGTAAATGTCTTTGTTTGATGCAAATGCTGGAAAATAAAATTTTAATTCATTCTGGGAGATGTTGTTGTTGTTGTAGCGGCTACACAACCCCGCCCAGATCGGTTGATATCTCAGTCGTTGTCGTCGAGTTCCACTAACGGCAGCTTAAGAAGCGTGCAGCCTCTACAGGGTCGGTCCACTGGGACAAAGCCGTTAGGGTTGCGAAGAGATGTTTCGATTCGTGAGGGGTCTCTCCGCATGTCGGACACTCATTTGGCACATCCGCATTTAGTCTACTCAGGTATGAGTTTAACCTGCTGCAGTAGCCAGAGCGAGATTGGGCTATTGTTGTTCTTGTCTCCCGAGGCAGATGGAGCTCCGTCACGTCAATGTCCGGTGTTTGTGTGGCGTGAACGGCATTCACAGGTCTAGAGTCTACATAACTCGAGACTGACTCCCTGTGAATACCGTTCAGGGCCTGTCGCTATGCTGACGGGTCCAGAGGCTGCTTAATGAACCTCTGGACTTCGTCCGTCAGTTCGTATAGATGCGTCTTGACGTTTCAAGGTGAGGGCTTCTCCGAGCAGCTGTCTGTTTGGGTGACCACAACCAGAAACTGCTTGTAGAGCATTATGTTATGCTCCTATGACATCAGGAGGCATCCAGTCGCTGTCCTGAATGCGGTGTTCTGTGTTGTCTGTAGCTTCATCCACTGCGTCCTACTAGTCCCCGGCGACCACACTGGTGCTGCGTAGTTTAAAACCGGCCGGCCTAATGCCTTGTATGTTGCCAGCAACGTTTCTTTATCTTTGCCCCAAGTACTGCCGGCTAGCGACTTGAGGACCATGTTTCGGCTCAGTACTCTGTTGACAATAGCGATTGCGTGCGCAGAGAAGGAGAGCAGGCTGTCGAATGTTACTCCGAGCATTTTGGGGTTATTCACCGTCGGAATTGGTGTATCATCGACGTGAATTCCCAGCGGCAGCCTGATCTCCTTCGTCCAGGTGGTGAACAAGGTCGCAGAGGATTTCGTAGGGGAGAGGGCTAGACACTTTGCAGCGAAGAAGCGAGAAAGATCGGAAAGATACCCGAACACAGGTCATCAATTCCATTCCTAGTCGACATGATCGAGCAATCATCGGCGTAAGAGACAATCGAGACTCCCTCTGGTGGTTGAGGGTGCTTTGAAATGTAAAAGTTGAACAGTAGCGGGGAAAGGACACCACCGTGTGGAACCCCCTGTTTTATTTTGCTATGGTTGCTCGATTTGTCTCTAAACATTGCCAACGAGTGTCGACCACTCAGATAATTTGCCGACCACCGTTTGAGCCTCTGTGGGAGAGAGGAAGCCTCTATATCTTCTAGTAACGTGGAATGGCTGACAGTGTCAAATGCCTTTGACAGGTCCAACGCTACTAGATTCCTCACATGGACGGTTACGGTTAAGGCCACGAGTTATCTGAGCGTTTATGACGTTAAGTGCTGTTGTTGTACTGAGCACTTCACGGAAATCATCGCTGATGCTTCGCTGGGGTCTGGTGGTTCATGAAATACTCAAGTGTCTTCGCTAGCGGGGAAAGGAGTGTTATCGGTCGATACGAATCTCCTTTGTTGGCTGGTTTTCCCGGTTTGAGCAGTGGGACCACTTTCCCCACCTTCCAGATGTCTGGGATGATGACGGTGCCCATTGACAAATTGTGGACCTCCGTTGGATACGCTACTCCCGCAGGACCCAAATTTTTCAGCATTAGCATACATATTCCGTCGGGACCCATGGCTTTGGAGGCTTTCGCCTTCCCGATGGCCACCTGAACTTCACCGCTAGTGAAAGCAAAGGCGGCACAAGTTGTTGGCAGTTTGTGCAGCCTTCTGGTCACTCGAAGCTTGTCTTTGTCCACCGGAGGATGCAGTATGAACTGCCGGCTAAAATAGCGCATCGCTCCGGGTCCGACGAAGCATGGTCGCCGAAAGAAATTTCGACCTCACGGTTGACCAAAGTTTACTCACACCAGGGGTGAAGTTGCATGCTCTTCCTGCCGGTACGAAGCGAGTTGCAGCAGCGGTGATAGCCATGCGGATTTTACGTTCACCGAGGTGGTCGGTTGGTGTGGGGAGAGCAGCGAAGGTGTTTTCAGTAAATTCGGCGAAGCGTTTCCAATCAGCTTTAGATAAGTTGATATAGCTTCGGTGCTCCGCGGAAGCAAAGTCGGTTGATTTATCGATCGAGATGACTATGGGCAGATGGTCTGATGCCAAAGTCAGCATAGGTCGCCATGATATGCTGTTTATCAGAACAGCGCTGACTATTGTTATGTCTGGCGAGCTGCAGCAGCTGCTTATAATCCTGGTGGGTGCGTCGTCCTTCATAGTGCAGAATGTTGAATCGTCTATCTGCTCAGCCAAATCGGTTCCTCTATGATCGTTTGACAGCCTTGAGTGCCAAAGATCGTAGTGCGCATTAAAGTCACCTACTACCATCCGGTTTTCACCTCTGAGGAGCGCACCTATATCAGGGTGATATCCTGCCGGGCAGCAGGTGATAGGGAGTATGTATACGTTGAACATCTTCGTCTCTTGGACCGCAGCTATCAATATACCATGCCTTCCCATGAAGACGGTTATCTCCTCGATCTTGCTCTGAAGCCCGTTGCAGTTAAATTGAAGGAACTTCAATTGGTTCGGGAGACGTGTGGTAATGCGGGGTGTAAGAGATGTGTGTGGCCGTGACGCCATTGGCTGTGTGCGCTGCTGAGGTGGTTGCCGCCCTGTGGTGGTGGTGGGTGGCGTCGCAGTTGAGGTTTGCGACCGTGCAACGCAACACGGGCCCTCGAAGTTCCTCGTCCAATCTCGCGTGGTGCCCAGACCTGAACATGCCCTAAAGTGGCACCAGCCAAGGCAGGTGTTGCACTTCACTGATGTCACGTTACGGAATATCCTGGTCTGACATACCATGCAGATTGTAGGAGGAACCAAGAGTGGTTGGTGGCGGTGGTGCGGTTGTGTATGTTCTGTGGTCTGTCGTGGTTGTGGAGTGATCTATTGTCTTGTTCTGTTGTTCTGCTGTGGTGTTTGTGTGGAACTGCTCAGGTGGACTCAGCTTAGCCGTGGAGGCTGCTCTGTTTGAGCAGCAGGTGGCCACAAACGAAGTGATCCACTACCGATGTGTCCGTAGTCCTGAGCAGACTCTGAGGTGGAGTTGTGGTGTTGTCGTCTCCAGCATACACAGCAGGTGCAGGTTTCGGTCCCAGGGTTTGACTCGATGCCTGAGCAGAAGAAAACGTAGCGAATGTAGCCCTATGGACGAACAATTTCTGAGATACTTCGCCGACCTAAACGGGGTTAGATCGACGAAACAACAGCCCTTGGTCCGGAAAAAGCCCGAGTCATTTCGGTACGTAGAATCGGCTGTCGTGGGAATGTTCTGGGAGATGTCATGGGAATAGATGAAAGAATACGTTCGCGGCTTCATTAATTTTACTCCAAGGAAGCGACAGATATCTGACAGTTACATATGTAAATATTATATACTATCCCTTTCGTTTTCTTTTTTAGTTCATAACTCAAAGTAACTACTAACCATCGTAATGGCTTACAAGTATGGAAAGCGCCATTTTGTTTGTTTACATTTGAAAACAGCTGAGATCACCTGATTTTCAATTCTCTCATTCTTCACACAGAGTTGCATTTAAGTTTCAGAAAAAAACTTTGAAATGTAAAATGAGAAATAATCTAGAAAAATGTGTTTTTATTCTTTTGAATTGATTAAATAAATCTTTTAAAATACATGCCAAGTCTTGCACTTCCAATAATAAACGATAAATCTGCATGTTCCAGGCAATAATTTAAAATATTTGTGAAACTTATCGTTTGCGCTAAAATTGTGTGTGAAATTCGTCGTCATTGTTTCTGTTTTGAACATCATATTCGTGCCTGTTGGTGACAAAAATTCGGTAAATGTACATTTATTTTTAAGAAAACATATAATCCATATATATAAAAATGAAATGTCTTTCGTATGACGGCGATGCCTGACCAAACGGTTGAACCGATTTCATTTCTGTAAAGGGCACATTTTTGGACCTTCTGTGTGGAAGGTTCTTTAATTAAAAAAAAATTGAAATTTTTTGTTGTTACCGAAAAATGAAGAAAGCTGAGACATCACGATTTCACAATTTCATTGAGTTTTCCGTGTATTGAATGTCACTAAACTACTAAACGGCTGGACCGATTTCGTTCATATTTGGAACATATTTCAGCACCTTGAGGGGAAATATTTCGACTAAAAATTGAAGCGCTAGGTGGCGCTGGGGTCGGGATATTCATAAAAATTGCATTTACTTGCTGATTTGGCTCATATTTAGGAAACAATTTAGCCAATTTAAAAGAAATATTTGGACTTGAAACTTACACGATAGGTGGCCCTGTGGCCGAGACATCCCCGAAAATTATTTTACGCTAAGAGAAGAATATTTATTTATTTAGTCTACAGAAAAATGTTTTCTTACAGGCAATTGAGATAAAAAGATTTAGATATTTAAGTATGTATGATACGTTACAGAGTGAACTAATGATACATATTAACTTGTAAAAATAATAATGATATACAATTGCAGTCTCGGTAGCTGGCGAGGTCTAGTTTCCAGTCTACTTTTGTGTGCGGCGGGCGGAAAGACCTAGTTTCCGCTCCGCGCTGTTTACAGGCCGCTGATCATGGTTGGAGGATGGTTCCGTGCGCAAAAGTGGAAAACTTTTGACTGCCATTCACATGGGAGTGGCCAGAAGCGATTCTTGTGCGTACGGTTCAAATCGCAGCTCACAACGTCCGGATATTTATATCCACGTATCTTCTGGGTAGCAACCAAACACCCGTTTGGGAGCGAGCTAAAGTGAGAAGGCGTAAAACTTCACGTGCGCTGGGTTTGGGTCCCGCCACGTTAAAACCCCGCCCAATGAAAAGAAACAAACAGCCTCGGATGAAACCCCATTTTTCTGATGACGACCACGGCAAACGTATAAAGGACTATGATTTAAGGGTATGCACCTGGAATATCCGGACCCTTAATGGGGAAGGTGCCTCTGCCCGGCTGGTTGATGTCCTCGGGAAGACAAAGGCTGACATCACCGCCATCCAAGAAATGCGATGGACGGGGCAAGGAAAAGTAAGCGTTAAGCCTTGCGACGTCTACTACAGTTGCCACGTAAAGGAGCACAAATTCGGTGTTGGATTCGTGGTAGGAGAGAGACTCCGTCGCCGAGTACTGGCGTTCACCCCGGTGGACGAACGTCTAGCCACAACCCGCATCAAAGCTAGATTCTTCAACATCTCGCTCATCTGCGCCCATGCCCCGACGGAAGAGAAGGATGAGGCGTCCAAGGATCTCTTCTATGAGCGCTTGGAACGTACATATGAGCGCTGCCCCCGACACGATGTCAAAATCGTGCTTGGCGATTTTAATGCTAAGGTGGGCAAGGAAGGGATCTTTGGCGCCACTGTCGGAAAATTCAGCCTCCACGACGAAACGTCCGATAACGGACTGAGGCTGATCGACTTCGCCGGGGCTCGAAATATGGTAATATGTAGTACTAGGTTCCAGCATAAGAACATCCACCAAGCTACATGGCTGTCTCCAGATCGAAAAACGAGAAACCAAATCGATCATGTTGTGATAGGCGGAAGGCATGCTTCAAGCGTTTTGGACGTACCCACACTCCGAGGGCCAAACATCGACTCGGACCACTATCTTGTTGTAGCCAAGATACGCACCCGCCTCTGTGCAGTAAAAAATGTGCGCCCAACAATGCAAGGAAAGCTTAACGTCGAAAAGCTGCAATCACAACAGACGGCCAATTTATTCGCCACTCGACTCACACACCTGCTCTCTGAGAGCACTCTTCAACAATCCGACATACGCGAGCAGTGGAACCACATTTCC
>NW_016157508.1:35364-37397 GCF_001687245.7 Rhagoletis zephyria
CTTTCGTGTGATTTCTTTAATCTTATGTTGGAGAAGATAATAAGAGCCGCAGAACTGAACCGCTCAGGCACAATACTTTATAAGAGCGTACAATTGCTGGCGTATGCCGACGACATCGATATTATCGGTAAAAACAAGGGCTACGTCTGTTCTGCCTTCTCGGGATTGGATAGAGAAGCAAAGCGAATGGGTCTGGTGGTGAACGAGGACAAAACGAAGTATCTCCTGTCAGCACACAAACAGTCAGAGCATACGCGTCTTGGCACCCACGTCACTGTTGACAGTTACAAGTTTGAAAAAGTAGACGACTTCGTTTATTTGGGAACCAGCATTAACACCAATAATAATGTCAGCCTTGAAATCCAACGGAGAATCACTCTTGCCAACAAGTGCTACTTTGGGCTGAGTAGGCAATTGAGAAGTAAAGTCCTCTCTCGTCGTACAAAGATCACACTCTATAAGTCACTCATCATGCCTGTGCTGGTGTATGGCGCGGAAGCATGGACAATGAAAGCATCTGATGAGGCGGCTCTTGGAGTTTTCGAGAGAAAGATTCTGCGAAAGATTTACGGACCTTTACGCGTTGGTGATGGCGAATATCGCAGACGATTTAACGATGAGCTGTATGAGCTTTACAACGATATAGACATAGTGCAGCGAATTAAAATTCAGCGGCTGCGCTGGCTTGGCCATGTCGTTCGGATGGAGAGAAACGCTCCTGCTCTGAAAGTATTCAACGCGGGCCCTGATCCTGGTAACAGAGGAAGAGGAAGGCCTCCTCTGCGTTGGAAAGACCACTCTTTGAGAAGGACTTGGCTTCACTTGGCATAGCCAATTGGCGTCAGTTAGCACAGAAGAGAAATGACTGGCGTGCTGTTTTGGACTCGGCCAAAATCGCTTAGGCGGTTTCAGCGCCAATTAAGAAGAAGAAGAAGATCATGGTTGGATCCATGTTGGCTTCCGATCCATGTTCCCGTAGTCATTACTTTGTATGTGAGGCAGGCGGAAAGTCCTAGTTTCCGCTCCGCGCTATAGACGAACTGTTAGCGTGGTCGGAAAGGCCGAGTTTCCGATCCCTGCTCATATTGTCCTATGCGGTCGCGAAAATATACGAAGCCGTTACAATGGTACTAAGCAGTCATAGATATTGTGTAATTTTTTCGTTCACGGTTACAGATATTAGTTTATTTAGTTAACTTGTTGAGCAAAGTTTTCTTTATTACAAAAAACGATTCGGATTTGTCGAAGCAATCATAATGCTTGTTAAAATCTTGGCATAAACACCGAAAAGCATCATGCATTTCAAAGTTTGATTTACAAATACTCAATACAATAGGTTAAAAATGTCTCGTGGGTCTTGTAGGAATACAAAAATTTATCTCACTCAGTAAAAAAGGACTACTGACCATCCCGTTTATTAATTTAATTACAAAAAGAACACCAAACATCTCTCTACGACTCTGAAGCGTCGGCAAATCTATAAGCTTCAGGCGATCCTTGTAGGGTGGGAGATTTTTAGACGAGTCCCAACATAAATTTTTGAGGGCAAATAACAGGAACTGTTTCTGCACTGATTCGAGCCTGTCACTATGAATTTGATAGCTAGGATTCCATACTATAGATGCATACTCCAAAATCGGTCTAACTAGAGAGGTAAAGAGAACTTTAGTGACATAAGGATCGTTGAACTCCTTGGCCCAGCGCTTAAGAAAAGCCAACAATCNATCTAACTAGAGAGGTAAATAGAACTTTAGTGACATAAGGATCTGTTGGCAGCATATCATGCACTAATGGCAACCCTAAACGCGCAATGTCACCAATGGCATTTCTTTACATTGACATTCCGAGAATTATCACCATCGTAGACGGCCGCGTTGTAAGGAGCACGATCTTGTATACTTATAAATTTTATAGTTAATAGTTAACTTCCATATGTAAATATCTATCTACTTTCTCCGTTAATAAATAGTGTTAAGAGCAATACCTAAGTCTCTTGCGTGCTTTTACTTTAACACTCGAATATCAAGGTAAAA
>NW_016157508.1:42927-112790 GCF_001687245.7 Rhagoletis zephyria
CCTTGCTCATCAGATTCAGTTGGCAACTGTTGAGCGAGTTGATCAAGATGCTGATGCAAGAGATGAATTTTGTACGACATATTAACCCCAATTTCATCGAAAGCTGCCAACATGTTTGCAACAGATTGCCTGTAGTTGGCTTTGCGTTCTTTACCTAAAAGTCCTTTAATGACTGCTTTCAATGCGAGCTATGCATTTAATTCTCGCTCTGTCAGAACTTGGTCAAAATCTTGACGACTCATTAGTTTCCGTATGTCGGGACCATTAACAACCCCTTCCTGAATTTTGGCTTACTTAGTTTAATGTGGAGCAACGGCAACAAAATTTTCATTTCAGGAACAAGACTTTTGTGCAGCCTATTGTCTTTAGGCCATTTCCGTCCAATGCGACTATTCCAGTTATGNACTTAGTTTAATGTGGAGCAACGGCAACAAAATTTTCATTTCAGGAACAAGACTTTTGTGCAGCCTATTGTCTTTAGGCCATTTCCGTCCAATGCGACTATTCCAGTTATGCTGTTTGTACTGGTTTCTTCCTTTAATACCTTCTCCGTATCGTGAATCCCAATCGCACAAAAAACACGGATATTTTGGACGGCCAGATGCTGTTAAGCCTGTAATCAATGAAACTATTTTGAGGTCGCAGCAAATGCGCCACTGGTGTTCGTTATATTTGACTACTTCCAGAATGTGTTACAAATTATCGAAATTTTCACTAGTGTCAGTGCTATACGCAATTGGAACAGAAGGCATTCTATTCGTCTTGTGTAAAAGCACAACATTTAAGCTGATTAGTGAACTATATCGATGAATAAACGCCAATCATCTTTTTTATAGGTTAACCCTATCGTCTCCATTAACTTTTCGATATCGTTGCGATAGGCGCAATTTTTTGCATCATTCACATTGAAGAACTTTTCTAACTCTTTTTGGCGTTTTCGATATGCTGTTACTTTGGTACCTTTCGCCAGCAAAATATTTCCTTTCAAAAATGAAGTCAGTTGTTCTGATTTTTTCTGAGTCAAATACAAAATTACAACAATTGCATCCAATTGCTTTTGTGTGACTAGGATTGGGTCCTTTGATGTTTCATATGATGTACCTTCACCAGGGTCGTATTCTGAGAAGAAATGCAAGGATATAGCAGCGGCGTTTTTAGTACTGATATCTGTTTGAAGATCAATACTTCGGTATGTTGGTACTGGAACGAATTCTGAGTGCGGTAATGGTAATTGGACACTTGGCACTGCTACATAAGTTTTATTCTTTGCTTTCCTTCTATTCAAAGTTTTATGGTAGTTGATACATCCATAGCAATTTTCTTGTTGATGCGGGCTGTTGTCTAACCACATCATTGGTATACCAAAAGGCATATCCTTCTTCTTTTCACTTTTCCATTGCATAACACTTGGATAGCAATTAAAGCTAACTTTTTTAGGGGCATAGTTTACGTCAGTGATAAACTCTTGCGATGTTTATAGGCTTCCAAAAAACAATCACTCGCATTGCCACATTTTTCATCGCTTGCTATGAAACGTCCACAAACATTACAAAAATGGTCCATTTTACATTTTGGTTCCGACATTTTTAATACAATATATATTATACAATGTTGTTTTTGTTATTTTTATGAAACCGATGCACTTAACTTAAATCACTCACAAAATGAAATAAGTTCCAAAAAAATTAATAGCGAATTTTATCACGACCNCATTTTACGTTTTGGTTCCGACATTTTTAATACAATATATATTATACAATGGTGTTTTTGTTATTTTTATGAAACCGATGCACTTAACTTAAATCACTCACAAAATGAAATAAGTTCCAAAAAAATTAATAGCGAATTTTATCACGACCGAGCGAAAATTAAAAGACATCAGCTTCGGCTGAGTTTCGAGTCTTAACTGAATCTTTATTTTTGATATTAGTTCGCTTGTACGAAATAAATAAAAATCGCTACCTGTGCGATGGTTGGAAACAAAAAAGAGGAAGAAGGAAGAAATTTATTGCATTTGACTGCAAAGTTCGAAGGTCGATTAAAAAAAAATTCGAACTAACATATACAAACGCCGCCATACGGGTCTTCTAATTTAGCCTCTATTTTCACCCCTCACTCTCAGAATCGACCTAACTTTTGCTAACCTGAATATGTTCCACAGTGGAATCGGATGTAAAGTATATATGGTATGGAGATATATGAAAACATTTGCATATTCATGGATAAAAATTGCGGTTATTGGAAAAAGTTACGTGCCACCTCCCATACAAACCGAATTTTTCATACTGCATATCGCGGAAAATGTTCATGGAAGAGGTCTCGAACTTGGTATAGAGATATATGAAAGCAATCACATACTCATGGAGATAAATTGTGTTTATCGGAAAAGGAGGCGAGGCACTTCCCATATACATCGAATTTTTCATACTGTATATCTCTGAATGTGTTCATGGAAGAGTACTGGAACTTGGTATGTACAAGATATATAAAACGCGACTCGAAAATGGTATAGAGATATATGAAATCAATCCCATGCTCTTATAGAAAATTGGGGTTATTTGAAAAGGGGACGTGGCGCCTTTCAAACGTACTGAAACTATTAGGTATCTTTGTATGCATGTACAGTTTTGCTAAGTTATTTAAGGCGTCAAATATTTCTTCTGACAACCACCGTAATATTAGAAGACAAATGCGTCACAAAAATCATGAACGTGAACTCTTGGTGAAAATGTTGGACCAAAATGTTTCAATACACGGTTAAAAATTTCGGTTTTAATTTTAAACTTTTTGGACTAAATATATGATCAAATAAATTCAGTTTCAAATACAAAGATTCTAAATTAAAAAAAAAAGAGGGCACATATGTTGGGTTTAGAATTTAAACAGTTCGGTTTAAGTTTTAAACCCAAGAATAAAAAATAAAAATACAATTTCATGCTCCGTCTGATGGGGATTGAACCCGGACAAGCCTTAGTAGCAACCAATTGTATCAAGCAGCTTTGCACACTCAGCTACAGCCACGCATGTAAATGTGCTTTCATATGTTAAGTTTGAATCAACACCACATTTCCCTGTGTGCAAACATTTTCTATTTAGGTTTAGATTTTAAACCAAATTTTTTATATATGAAACCTAGAAACTAGAATTAAAACATTTTGGTTTGATTTTTAAACCACGAACTTTTTGGACTAAAGTTTACACCACAATATATTAAAAATTGCTTAAAACTATTGACTGGTTTAAAAAGTAAACTATAAAAGATTAAAAAAGGCAGTAGTCCCAGCACCGTATACAAAAAATTTATTTTGGGCGGGACGAAGTTCGCCGGGTCTGCTATCTATATATATATAATGAAATGTCTTTCGTATGACGGCGATGCCGGACCAAACGGTTGAACCGATTTCAATTCTGTAAAAAGTAGTTTTTTGGACCTTCTGTGTGGAAGGTTTTTCGATTTAAAAAAATTTGAAATTTTTTGTTGTTGCCGAAAAATGATTTCACAATTTCATAGAGTTTTCTGTACATTAAATGTCACTAAACTACTAAACGTCTGGACCGGTTTGGTTCATATTTGGAAAATACATCAGTACCATGAAAAAAAATATTTCTACCAAAAATTTGCTCGCTAGGTGGCGCTGGCGTCAGGTTATTCTTAAAAATTGCATTTACTTGCCGATTTGGCTCATATGTTATGTTAGCCAATTGAAAAGAGATATTTGAACTAAAAACTTACACGATAGGTGGCCCTGTGGCCGAGATATCCCCAAAAATTATTTTGCGCTAAGAGAAGGATAGATATCTACTATATATTTGTGTAAGTATGTATGTATGTGCCAGGTTGCAGTCTAAACGGACGGACAGAATCGAACGAAATTTGGACAGAGTATTGCCATGACACCTGGGCCTAGAATAGGGAGAAAAAAATCGGGATTCGACAAGGGGGCGTGCCACCTCCCATAGGCGTGAAATTTTTTATCAGCATAACTTCAGAACCATAAGCCCCACGAACTTGAAATTTGGTATGCAGTCATATATATGGTAGGTGCTAATAGTATGGAATATATATGTAAGTGAGTTTGTAAAAGTGGGCGTGGCACATCCAATTGGCGTGGAATAGGTTATCAGCTATAAATCCGAAACTATAAGTCATATGAACTTGAAATTTGGTNGAAATTTGGACAGAGTATTGCCATGACACCTGGGCCTAGAATAGGGAATCGGGATTCGACAAGGGGGCGTGCCACCTCCCATAGGCGTGAAATTTTTTATCAGCTATAACTTCAGAACCATAAGCCCCACGAACTTGAAATTTGGTATGCAGTCATATATATGGTAGGTGCTAATAGTATGGAATATATATGTAAGTGAGTTTGTAAAAGTGGGCGTGGCACATCCAATTGGCGTGGAATATTTTATCAGCTATAAATCCGAAACTATAAGTCATATGAACTTGAAATTTGGTATGCAGTCATATATATGGTAGGTGCTAATAGTATGGAATATATATGTAAGTGAGTTTGTAAAAGTGGGCGTGGCACATCCAATTGGCGTGGAATATTTTATCAGCTATAAATCCGAAACTATAAGTCATATGAACTTGAAATTTGGTATGCAGTCATATATATGGTAGGTGCTTCTAGTAGGGTATATGAATGAGTTTTTAAAAATGGGTGTGGCACATCCGAAAGGCGTGGAATATTTTATCAGCTATAAATCCGAAACTATAAGTCATATGAACTTGAAATTTGGTATGCAGACATATATATGGCAGGTGCTTATAGTAGAGTATATATAAGTGAGTTTGTAAAAGGGGGCGGGGCACGTCCCATGGACATGGAATGTTTTATCAGCTATAACTCCGGAACTATAAGTCGCAGGAACTCGAAATTTCGTATGCAGCCATTTTAATGGTAGGTACTTATATTAGGGTATATATAGATGAGTTTGGAAAAGGGGGCGTGGCACATCCAATAGGCGTGTAATTTTTTATCAGCTATAACTTCGGAACTATAAGCCCCACGTACTTGAAATTTGGTATGCTGACATATCAATGGTAGGTGCCTATAGGAGGATATATATATAAATGAGTTTGTTAAAGGGGGCGTAGCATGTCCCATAGGCGTGGAAAATTGTATCAGCCGTAAGGCACATGAAATTGAAATTTTGTATACGGACGCATTTACGTGTTTGTAAAAGGGGGNGTAGGTGCTTATATATAAATGTGTTTGTAAAAGGGGGCGTGGCACATCCCATAGTCGTGGAAAATTTTATCAGTTATAATTTCAAAACCATAAGTCACATGAAATTGAATTTTTGGTCCGCNTCATATATATGGTAGGTGCTTCTAGTAGGGTATATGAATGAGTTTTTAAAAATGGGTGTGGCACATCCGAAAGGCGTGGAATATTTTATCAGCTATAAATCCGAAACTATAAGTCATATGAACTTGAAATTTGGTATGCAGTCATATATATGGTAGGTGCTTCTAGTAGGGTATATGAATGAGTTTTTAAAAATGGGTGTGGCACATCCGAAAGGCGTGGAATATTTTATCAGCTATAAATCCGAAACTATAAGTCATATGAACTTGAAATTTGGTATGCAGACATATATATGGCAGGTGCTTATAGTAGAGTATATATAAGTGAGTTTGTAAAAGGGGGGCGGGGCACGTCCCATGGACATGGAATGTTTTATCAGCTATAACTCCGGAACTATAAGTCGCAGGAACTCGAAATTTCGTATGCAGCCATTTTAATGGTAGGTACTTATATTAGGGTATATATAGATGAGTTTGGAAAAGGGGGCGTGGCACATCCAATAGGCGTGTAATTTTTTATCAGCTATAACTTCGGAACTATAAGCCCCACGTACTTGAAATTTGGTATGCTGACATATCAATGGTAGGTGCCTATAGGAGGATATATATATAAATGAGTTTGTTAAAGGGGGCGTAGCATGTCCCATAGGCGTGGAAAATTGTATCAGCCGTAAGGCACATGAAATTGAAATTTTGTATACGGACGCATTTACGTGTTTGTAAAAGGGGGCGTGGCACATCCCATAGTCGTGGAAAATTTTATCAGTTATAATTTCAAAACCATAAGTCACATGAAATTGAATTTTTGGTCCGCAGACGTATCTATGGTAGGTGCTTATATATAAATGGGTTTGTAAAAGGGGGTGTGGCACATCCCACAGGCGTGAAATTTTGTATCAGCTACAACTTCGGAATTATAGTTCACAAGAATATGAACTTTGGTATGATTATATATCCATGGTGCTTATAGTAAGGTTTGTAAACATGAATTTATAAAAGGGAGCGTGGAGCATAGGCGTGGAGTTTTTAATCAGCCCTAAACCATAGTCACATGAACTTGAATTTGATATGTATATGGGAGGTGTTTAGAGTAAAGTATATATAAATATCTTTGTAAAAAGGGAATAAATATATATTCATCTATTATACCACTTGGATATTTAAAACTGTGTTTTCATTTAAACTTACAGTCTTTAGACCATTTCGAAGTGGAAAGGTTAAATCGTTTTTTTTGATCCCGCGATGCTGTTAATCAAAAAATGTTCATTCATAATGAATAAAACACCTTCCGAAATAAATATTCACCGGAAAAGTACAGCTATACTAAAACAGCTCAGCGAATAGGCAGCTAAACGGAATGTACCATAGTAGATTAATTTTCATTTGAAAATTCTATCGTTAACAAGATTTGTAGTACGAAAAATAATGACAAATATAAAGTAGTTGAAGCACGATAAAGCTAAAAGTTTGGTTCATAAGGATGCATTAATTTAAAGAGAAAGAAAATAGTTTGTCTCCTTTAATTTTTGCTGAACTGAATATTTGTACTACTGTTTTATATTTTCATTTGTATACCCCGAACGACGTCGGGTGCTCTGCTAGTTTAATATATATTTCTTTCCAAAGCGACATTTTAATGCATTGGTGAAGTGCACTATCATCCTTGTCTTAAATTAACTGCAGTTAATCTTCTTTGGACAAGTAAGTGGTATTGGTGGAATATGAACTGGTGGCCAAAGCAGCTTCCTGGCTTTGATGCAAAATTTCGATTGGCGATGACGAAATTTATGGGATTTTAATTAAAGGTATACCGTTTTCAATGTGACCTTAAACACTGAACATGTACATGTGACTGGACGCACTTTTGCGGGTATACAAAACTCGGACATAGTTTTCATGACATATGCATCGTTGGAAGTGTTTGGGTTTGTTTGAGTTGCAATTAAATCGATTTTTGATTTTAAAACCATTTTAATCGCTTAACATTTTTGTGCAAATTTCGCAACTTTTGAAATCATTTATATGTAAGCAGTGAAAAGGTCCTCACATTTTGCAAAGTTTCAAGAAAACTGCATTTTCGTTAACTACTATAAATGATTTCCAAGTGCTTATATATATCAAAAGAAAGGTAAATCGATTTACCTTTCTTTTGATTATAATACCGTTGAAATCACTTAACATTTGTATGCAAATTTCGCGACTTTTGAAATCATGTATATGTAAGCAGTGAGGGGAAAAGTCCTTAAAATTTGCAGTTGTAAGAAAACTGCAATTTCGTAAACCACTATAAATGATTTCCAATTGTTAATATATATGAAAAGAAAGGTAAATCGATTAATATATTAATATTATTATATTTTAATATCTTTATACATACATCTGTTTAATATCACGTTTTGTAGAATGATTATGATGATGTTTTAGAGACGCTTGCCATAATTGATGATTAATAAAATAAAGTTTTATACTTGAAAAGGATTTTTTATTTCAAAGGATTTATGGGAAGAAAGGTAACCAAGAATTCGAATAACTATTACCCGATTATAACTTCTGGTCTAATACCTAAGACCGGTAACTAGGAGGTAACCAAGACGCTAACCTGGCTATAATTCTAGCTAACACCTAAATCCAACTTGGTAACAAAGGAATAACAACAGTTAAAACAGTTGCGAACAACATATGCAATATATATGTATGTAATAAACTTCGATCATTTGATCAGGAATCAAAGTAAGATCATTATTTATACGTTTTACTTAATTCTGAGTCAATCGCTTCCAGGCCATCTACGCTTTTGGTTATGTGCCTACGAACTTTTGTTGGTTTTATCATACATAATTAAAAGAAGCTCATTTTACTTTTGCAAAATTGATTGTAACAAATCACCCATCCGTATTATTCGTACAACTGGCAGCTCTACAATCAACGTAGTTTGCCCACTTCCTCTTTGACATTTCTTTGAGTGGCAGCACCACATTGTAATTTAATTCTCGTGAAATCATTTTTGTCGTGGATGTCAAGTTGAAGAGGCGCAAACTGCGGTGAGTTTATTTAACTTATATGTAATGATATTTGTTGTTTTAATGTAACGGTTCCTTTGTTCTAGAAATAAACGCACTTCCATCTTTTGGGTATATGAGAAAAGGCGTTCTATTTCTTTGCCTTCCCACTACTTTTACATCTTTATTTCGCAGTGCAGCATTATTTCGAAGCGAACTGGCATAATTCCTGCAAATTCTGCGCAGGATATTTAACGCTGCAATAAGTTAGATTATTTATATATAAACGTACCCTCTCAATGCCGTGAGAGATAGCGTCGTATAAGGAATGCTAAGGCGCAGCCCACGTTTGCAAGAAACATCCACGCCAGAGAGCTCAATCACCATGCAAAACATCCGCTACAGGGTCGTCTGCAACATCTACAGAACAGAATCCATCTCATGAGAAAAGTAGTGCCGTCAAAGGTACAGGTCAAGTCAGCGGCAGCACATCTGCAAAAACCGCCGCAGCCCCAAGTAAGGAACCTACACCCGCCAACCTCAGCGCCAATGCACGTGTCGCCGCAGCACAAGGTGCTCAACTTAAAAATGCCGTTATTTCGAATTCCTCTGCAAACGCCGCCGCAGAACCCAGTGCCTTAGCAAATAGTCCACACAATGTCATTACTGCACAACAGGTGAGTCATTTATTTAACAAAATGAAAGAGCTAGAAGAACAGCTTAGAAACACACAAGTCCACTTAGAAGATAGCAACAAGAAGCGCAAAGCCCTAGAAGACCGTTGTCTTATAAACAGTTTGTCGGCAGCGCCGCCGGCGTCAAGCGTAGCAGTAAGCAGCGCGACAGGTTATCTGTCAAGTAGCATGCAAAATGGCGCCATAGAGTTGCATAATGCTGCCCACGGTAATGTTCAGTCCACATCTTTTTCTAATGCCTCTGCCGCAAGCGCTCCGTCATTGTCGTCGCCACCTTCAGGCTCTATGCCTGCCTTCGCCAAAAATTTTCAAAATGGGCAGTCAGCCTACTTGCCTAATACGAGCATAAATTATGCCATGTCTCGTAAAATTCAAGACCTTCCAGAATTCAGCGGGCAACCTGAGGAGTGGCCACTATTTTTTAATGCCTTTACCCAGACTACCCAAGCATATTGCTATAGCAATCTAGAAAACAACCAGCGTATTTTAAAGAGCCTTAAAGGCGAGGCGAAAGAAGTGGTAAAATCCCTACTTATCCATCCAGATAATGTAAACCTGGTAATTGATCAATTAAAATCTCGTTTTGGTAGACCGGAATTGTTGATACGTAGTCAGCTGCGTCAAGTAAAAGATATTCCTCCAGTTTCTGAGTCCGCAATAGAAAAGCTCATTCCCTTTGCCACCAGAACAAGAAACCTTTCAATGTTTTTACAATGTATCAACGGTCCACAGTATCTGGCGAACCCTACGTTATTAGATGAATTGGTAAGCAAGCTTGTAAAGGGGAGCATAAAATTACCGCGTGTAACAAATTTCAACGATATAGCGTCAATGAGAGATGGCACGAAGTTAAGCGTAATCATTTGTGTTTCTCTTGCCTTCGATATGGTCATTCTACACGTGAATGTCGTACCAAAACGTTGTGTACGGTAAATGGTTGCCAACGCAAACACAACAGGATGTTGCATGATCAAAACCCCAACCAGCCCGACCAGCGGTGTTCTGTTCAGCCTGCCGAGCAGCAGGTGTAAACCCCAAACCGCAGTAATGAAAAGGAGCAAAGAATAAATTTGGTTCGTGAGTCTATACTCAGCTGTAAGCTGACAACCCCTGATGAAAGTAAGATATTGTTCCGTACTTTGCCCGTAACCCTGTATGGACCACGACAACGGGTAGATACATACGCTATGCTGGATGAGGGCTCATCCATAACGATGGTCGACAGCAGCTTAATTGAAAAGTTGGGTGTTAAGGGCCAGCAACATTTGTTAAACCTTCAATGGTTTGGTGGGAAAACTGCACAAGAGCCAACTTCAGTTGTAAATCTCCAGATAAGTGAAAGTGAATCAAAAAAGCTTCATAATTTAAGTAGGGTACATGCTGTGCCAAACTTAGACTTACCGATACAGAGTTTGAAAAGGTCTGATCTACGAGGTGCCACTGATAGTCTGCCAAAAGGGCTTACGTTTTTTTTTTCAAATATTAAGCCAAAAATACTTATCGGATTGGACCATTTCCATTTAGGGTTGCCATCGAAAACGATGCAGGTTTCAAAGCAAGGCCCATATTTAGCACACACAGAGCTGGGGTGGGTTGTATTTGACAACATGTTTGCAAGTCAGTAAAATATATGATCAAACCCTACATGATTTGGTAGAAGAATATTTCACGACTGAAAATTTTGGCGTACGGTCCACGCCAGCTGTAAAGAGTGATGCGGAAATTCGTGCTGAGAATATATTAAAGGCGACAATGTTACGAGTTGATGGCAGATTTCAAATAGGTCTTCTGTGGAAACATGATGAAATACGACTACCAGATAATTATAAAATGGCGGAACAGCGGTTTCTTGGCATTGAACGAAAATTTAAGAGGGATAACGTTTTCGCAGCAGCATACAAGTCAGTTATTCAGAGCTATTTGGAGAAAAACTACTGTCGTAAACTTACACAAGCTGAAGCTGCCATAAAGGGACCACGGGTATGGTATCTCCCTCACTTTGCGGTTAAAAATCCGAACAAGCCTGGGAAAATTCGTTTAGTTTTTGACGCTGTCCCAGCCTTCAACAACGTATCCTTAAACTCATTTTTGCTCAAAGGTCCACAAGATTACCAGCCTATGCCAACAGTGCTATACAATTTTCGCATTGGAGCCATCGGAGTGTGTGGTGATATAAAAGAAAAGTTTCACCAGATCTTAGTTAGACCAGAGGACAGATGCGCGCAGAGATTTTTATGGAGGAACAACCCCAACTGCGAATTAGAAGTCTACGAGATGCAAGTCATGACCTTTGGTGAGGCACGTTCTCCGTGCGCAGCCCAGTACATTAAGACTGTAAACGCAATGGGGTATAAAGAGAAATTTGCTCGAGCTGTAGAGGCCATTGTAAAGCATCATTACGTCGACGATTTCGTGGACAGCTTTCCGTCAGTGGAAAAAGCAATTGCCGTAACAACTCAGGTGCGCGAAATTCATAAAGCAGTTGGGTTTGATATGTGCGCATTCATTTCGAATTCGGATATTGTGGTTAAATCACTGCGAAACACGGCACAGCTAGAGGATGCAGCTGTAAGCCACCTTAAATCTCAAGATGCAACGGCAGAGAAGGTATTGGGAATGTATTGGAACCCGGAAGATGATACATTCCGCTACGAGTTGAAGTTCCACCGAGTTGATGCTGACGTAGTGAGTGGAAACAGGCCGCCGACGAAACGAGAGTTGTGCAGTTACATCATGTCTATTTTCGACCCCATGGGATTTTTGTGTCAGTTAACTGTCGGTGCGAAATTATTGTTGAGAGAGGTATGGCAGGGAGGAGTGACTTGGGATCAGCCATTACCGGAAGATATGTACGAGTGTTGGATAGTCTGGCAGAAAGAAGTTGAGAGCACAACAACTATTCGAGTTCCTCGATATTATTTTCACGAAGGGCCGCCTAAAGAGTTACAATTGCATGTATTTGTGGATGCAAGCGAGGAAGCATTCTCGGCGGTATGCTATTGGCGATACAAGGATGCCAGGGAGACCTTTAGAACTGCTTTAATCGGCGCAAAGACCAAATGCGCTCCAATAAAATGCATAACAATTCCGAGATTAGAGTTACAAGCCACCGTTTTAGGAGTACGCCTCTCTCAAATGATCTTGGAGGAACATAAACTTGTCTGCACACGCATTCTATGGAGCGACTCAACGACAGTAATTAGCTGGTTAAACTCGCAGCATCGCCGTTATAAACCGTTCGTCGCTCATCGTATCGCTGAAATTCTGGCGGTGACTCGGCCAGGGGACTGGAACTGGGTACCAACCAACGAAAATCTAGCCGATGAAGCCACTCGACGAAGTAAAAATTTAAACTTCAATTCCACATCGCGCTGGTTCAATGGTCCTGAGTTCCTATCGCTGGGGACAGACAGTTGGCCAAAGGCGCCTATAAAGGCAAATAATGACTTAGTATGCAGCGAAATCTTGCCAGCGAAAAGAGTCTTACTGGTTGACCGTATTAGTTTTATTGAGTTTGACAGATTTTCTTCCTATAACAAGTTGAAACGAACAGTAGCATGGATTTTAAGGTTTTTTGGCAGGACCCGTCCCAAATTCACCGATCAAAAGGAGTATGGTTTATCTGCAACTGAACTGGACGCTGCTGAAAAACTTCTGTGTCGTCAAATACAAGCTACTGAATTTTCAGTGGAAATCAAGCTATTGCGGGAGGGTCAACCGCTAGCTAAAGATAGTATATTATACACATTGTCTCCATTCATCGATAACGATCAAATACTACGAGTAAGTGGGCGTATACAAGCAGCCAGCTGGCTTCCATTTGACAGTTTACATCAAATAATTCTGCCAACGAGGCACAAATTAACACTGTTAATCGTGACGCATATCATATTCGGATGAAGCACCAATATATTGAGGCAACAATTGGTGAGATCAGCCAGAAATTTCGGATTCCACAGCTGAGGCGAGTGTTCAAAGGAGTTGTTACAAATTGTATGGTCTGCCGAATCTCCAAGGCAAAGCCTGTCGTACCCATCATGGGACGATTGCCGGAAGATCGCGTTACGCCGTATGTTAGANACAGAAATTTTGGATTCCACAGCTGAGGCGAGTGTTCAAAGGAGTTGTTACAAATTGTATGGTCTGCCGAATCTCCAAGGCAAAGCCTGTCGTACCCATCATGGGACGATTGCCGGAAGATCGCGTTACGCCGTATGTTAGACCATTTAGCTATACTGGCTTGGATTATTTTGGCCCAATAAATGTCATGATCGGACGACGAACGGAGAAACGATGGATCGCGCTCTTTACCTGTTTAACAGTTCGAGCCATACATCTTGAAATAGCCGCTGATTTGTCGACGGATGCTTGTATCCTGACCATCCGCAACTTTATCAACCGTCGCGGAGTGCCCGTACGTATACGCAGCGACAACGGTAGAAACTTTCTCAGCGTAAGCCAGGAGGCAAGGCGGTTTACTGAGGTGTTCGATTGCGAACGTCTACAGAGCAAGCTATCTGGCAGAGGCATTGAGTGGCGGTTCAATTGTCCGGCAAACCCATCTGAAAGAGGCATATGGGAACGCATGGTACAATGCGTGAAGCGAGTATTGAGACACACTCTAAGCGAAATAGCTCCACGCGAACACACGTTGCAGAGTACTCTTATCGAAGCGGAAAACATCGTGAATTCTCGCCCATTGACGCATTTGCCAATATCACCTAAGCAGGATGAGCCTCTCACTCCTAACCACCTTTTGTTGGGAACGGCCAATACGGCACAAACTCCGGCCATAAATGAAGCAGAAGAGAAGACGTGTGCTTTGAGAAAGCAGTGGCGAATTGCGCGGCAGATACGGGACAAATTTTGGAAGCGTCGGGTAATGGAGTACCTGCCTACCTTAACGCGCAGAGTTAAGTGGTGTCAGAAAAGTAAGCCACTACAAGCGGGGGACCTTGTGCTTATATGCGACGTGAATGTGCCGCGACGTCAGTGGTGTCGTGGCGTGGTTCAGCGTGTGATTCCTGGCGCTGATGGTGAGGTCAGGCGGGCTGATGTTAAAACTGGCTCTGGTGTACTACGACGAATTGCATCGAATCTGGCCGTTTTGGACGTAATCCCTGGTGAATCAGGATGATTCACGGGGGTGGGGATGTAACAAATTAGAATAGAATAGAATTCTTTCCAAGTCTCTAAGGATTTACTTCCAAAATGTTTCCGGACTTAGAACAAAGTCCAACACTATATTTAATTTGTGTGCTCACTTGGACTATGACATCTATGTTCTTATTGAGACTTGGCTAAATGCCGAGTTTATCGAAAATGAATATTTTGATTCCAATCTCTTTAATGTTTACCGGAAAGACCGAGATTCCCAGAAAACAGGACTGTCAAGGGGAGGCGGCGTTTTAATAGCCATTCAGCGTCGGTACCGATCAGCGTTGGTGCATTTAAATAACGAGGATTCACTTCTGGATCAGCTTTGCGTCTTGGTACATGGTAGCTCCAATCTTTACGTATGTGCCCATACACTTTAAAGTCACTATTTGTTTCGCTCGTTCGGTCTAAGCTGGAGTATGCCGTCTTTATATGGAGGCCATATCACCAGTGCCACATCAGTAGACTCGAACGCAATCAGAAGAATTTTCTTCGTTTTGCACTCAGATCGTTAAACTTCGCTGACCCGATTCCTTCTTACAACGCAAGGAGTGCATTATTAAACTTAAAATCTTTGCAGGGTAGAAGAAGTATACTTTCATTCTGTTTTGTTTACGATATCATAAACGGGATAGTTTACTCTCCATTACTCTTAGAGCGCATTAGTTTTCATATCCCACAAAAAAATCTTCGGAGTAATGACTTATTCTTCCTAGAGAGGGTTAGAACTGTTTATGCCCCGATGGCACCTTTGCTTAGAACATTGAAAGAGTTTAACCAGATTTCAAGTTCCTTGGCTTTTGATTTTTCGCTATCTAAATATGATTTCAAATTATCGCTCGATCAATTTTTTAAATAGCTACTTATTGTCTATGTACATATAATTGTTCAAATATAGTTAGTTCTAAGTAGCCTGTAAGAAATTTTGTATTTCTAGATTACTATTTGAATGAAAGAATAAATAAATAAATCACCCATCCCTATTATTCGTACAATTGGCAGCTCTGTACACTCAACGTAGTTTGCCCACTTCCTCTTTGACATTTCTTTGAGTGGCAGCACCACATTGTAATTTAATTCTCGTGAAATCATTTTTGTCGTGGATGTCAAGTTGAAGAGGCGCAAACTGCGGTGAGTTTATTTAACTTATATGTAATGATATTTGTTATTTTAATGTAACGGTTCCTTTGTTATAGAATTAATCGCACTCCCATCTTTTGGGTATATGAGAAAAGGCGTTATATTTCTTTGCCTTCCCACGACTTTTACATTGATATTCTCTATTTTTTTAACTTATTGCTTTTTCACACCACCACTGAGGTTGCAATAAAGGCGCGTTACCGATTTTTTTTGGGTGTTCGGTTCCCCAGGAGACCTTTTTTCGCCCATACTATCTACAGATACGAAGTGCATGAAAGTCTAAGAAATACGAAAAAACTACACAAATCTACTTGGAAAAAACGACTATGACTAATAAAACTACTGCATACAAGAAAACTACTTTGTACAAATTTATATAAAATATTTACAAAATTACCCAGAGTAAATCCGTTTCTATGAACTGTAATAGAGTATAGCAAAAAAATTAAAAAAAAAATTTTGCGACTGTAAATCTAGAGAATATCAACATATAGAAGCAAGCTCTTGGGGTCAACAACAAGAGAGAATCACATTTCAAGACAAATTAAACTTTCTGCTATCTCATAATTATTTCATTCTCGTCATCCATCTTCCATTTCTTACCTTCCATTGCCGTTCGCATCGTCGAACGTGCCTGTCAAACACTGCCGCCATCATGCATTTGTTTTGTTAGGTAGGCACGTCCGATGTTAAGCTGAGATCACACGATTGCCGCAAATGCACCAATCTGGAACAATTTTTATTGTGCTGTATTGGCGCACAATAAAAAAATTGTCCCAATCAAATTCTGTACAGTCACTCGGTTGCCTCTTTTTATACAATTTCGATTTCCGCAAGTTGGTGAAAATCAATATAGCGACAATAATTGCCCCAAATTTATCACACGATTGTTCTAGCATGCGGCAATCGTGACAATAAGATGTTGCGCTGACTTTTAAATTCTGTTTTGTTCTTTGTTGTGTAAAACTGGCGTATTCTTAAAAAAAAAGAAAATTTCATCTAATTTATATATTGTGGGCCTTTTTATGCATATTTGTTGTTTGAAAGCAAAGAAGCAACAACTTGAGCCCAATGAAAACTGACGCATTTATTTAGAAGCTTGAGTGTACAGTTTTTTTTATTTTTCGACGATAACTGCAACGTGCTAAATATGTGGAGTTCAAGTTACAAGAGTTTTCTTTTTAATTTGGGGTTTCTTTTTAATTTTGGTTTTTTATTAATTACAAGTAAAATCAAATAAATAAAAATTTCAAATCTATACAACAATTATAAACATTTCTTAAACCTTTGATCACAATTCAATGGTTTTTAATTTGGATTTCTAGAAAAAAATTTGTTATGCAAAAAAATTATAAAAAATCGACAGGATTTTTTAGCAACTTCAAACTTGCACCTTATTGTACTAAATTTTAATGAGCTATAAAACTGAATAACAATTTTTTTTCTAGAAATCGAAATTAAAAACCGTGCAATTGTGTTCAAAAATTTAAGAAATTTTTATAATTTTTGTATAAAGCTTGTAATTTATGCGGTTTTTGTTAGACAATGAGCTATACCTTTATAGAAAAATAATGAACATTAAACAAATAGAAGAAAAATAGTCAAAACTGGTCAAAATGTTGAGGTTCTACCGTTTCGTCTGGGCTGTATGGAACTTTTAAGTTTTTTCTTTTTAATAAATTTATACTGTCATGGCAGTTTGGTGACATAAAATATCTTTCGTATTCTTCTCCTATGAGTTTTGCTTGTGGTGGTATATATCGCAGCAAAGATTCCGTCATCGGACTTCAAGAAAAATTATAATTTCAATACAAATTAAATTAAAAGTTATGTTGCTTCCGAAAACAAGGATATTCATTTCAGTGATTTTTGGACACAGAAGGAAGCAAAAAAGTAAATTATAAATAAACAGCCTAAATATTGTTGTGTATTGTTCACTTCAATTGCCGCACAAGAACACAATAAATATTGCCGCAATTTTGAAATTTTCATTTCCCCATGATTGCCAATCGAGCTATCACACGATTGCCGCAAGTGGGTTGTATTTGATTGGGCATTGTAAGCACAATATCGGCCTGTATTGCCGCACGAGTCAATTTATTGTGAAATCACACGATTGGGGCATAAAATGAGGCAATAATTGGTGTATTGCGGCAATCGTGGGATCTCAGCTTTAGAAAGAGAATAGACAATAGGATTCCATACTTGTAAGTATATAAGATGCTACTACTTGCTTTGATATGGAAGCGAAATATATTGGATTTTACATGAATTCAAAGGCCCTCATTGAAGCATTTATTTCGTAACTTCGCATTCACAAAAGGCTCTAACTGACAGAAATTCTACATAATTGATTAAAAAAAATGAATTTTATTTTAAAGTATGTTAGGTATTGATATTTAGCATACATAAATTCCATCAATAATTTTCAATTAACATTTTAATATTTCAATTATATAACGTTTTTGTCTCTCCTGAAAAAAATAAATTATGTTAGTTTCCACATTTCATCAAAGATGTACTCCCATAGTAAAATCTAATGCATATTGTTGTATATATTGTAATCGATAACTCTAAGCTGAAATGTATATCGGTTGACAAAAGCTTATCGCTAATAAAATTCTCACTCTCTCATCTCCTTTTGCCAAATAGTAAGACGTGCATTTTGTTTCCTCATTATAAAATAAATTAATAACAGGTTATGGGCCTCACGTTTTTGCCAAAAAAAAAGTCGTAACTAGTAAATAGATAACGTTTGCTAATCGAATTCTTCGTTTTTAATACATAATTCGTGTTAATCAAATACACATAACTGTTGCGGTTTCTCGTTTGATTTAGAGGTTATATTCACGTGGATTAACTACAATGGGAATTGACAAGATCGAAAAATTGAAGGGTCGAGAGAATTACGACACGTAGAAATTCGCAGTTAAGTCCTACTTGCGGCTAAAGGCAAACTGGCCATGCATCGAGGGAGCTGAGCAAGATACGACCAAAAACTTGCATGCGATTTCGGCATTAGGGTTACTAATAGAGCCGGCAAATTATTCGTATGTGCAGAATTGTGCAAACGCAAAAGCTGCGTGGGAAGCGCTGGAGACTGCGTTTGAGGATAATGGGGTCCTACGTCGCATGGATCTCTTAAAATTCGTGATGAGACTAGAATTGGCTGATTGTTCCTCTATGGAAGAATACGTCAATAAAATGCCTTGCACGCAACAAAAGTTGGACAAATCAGGTACGAAGATTCCGGGTGACATCGAATACCGTCCAATGGTAATGGCGCTTGCAAACAGTGGTAAAGCGCTGACGACTGACCTAGTACGCACAAACTTGCTACAAGAAGTAAGATATGAATCTACGAATAATGACGTAGTGGCTCTTATTTCAAAAAAGCAGAAAAACAACCGTGCACGGAAAATTAACAAACAAGCGGTTGTGTGTTTCGAATGTAATGCGAAGGGGCATTATGCGAACAAATGTCCAACGAAGTCAAAGAAATCTCAAAACAACTTGTTACTGATGTCGACATCACTCGTTGCGAAAACTGAAAATGCAAATGAGTGGTTTATTGACTCTGGGGCTTCTGCTCACGTGACGATGTCTTCAAATAATTTATGTGAGCTACGAGAGCCAAAATCCAAGGAGAATATTGTTGGCGATAGTGAACGCCTTAAAGTGAAATGTGCTGGAGATGTTCGCATGACGATATCGTCGGACGAAAATGCGAATAATGAGCAATTCACTGTAAAAGACGTTTAGTGTATACCAAATATTTGTGCTAACCTAATGTCGGCAAGTCAAATGGCAAAAAATGGCAAAACACTACTATTCAACGACAAAAACTGCGATATTTTTAACGAAAACTTCAAATTAATAGCCACGGCACCACTTGTTAACGATTTGTATCGGCTGAGTTGTATCACGCAACGCAATGCTACGGCGTTAACTGCAATAGTAAATCGAAGCTTGTGGCACCGGCGCATGGGACATGCGTGTGACCGCAATTTAGCTCGTAATCAATCAGCGGTCGAAGGGAAGCAAACGCGCGCTTTGTTTAAGCAAAGTGGTAATCGTGCAACAAAAGTTTTGCAAATAATCCACACTGGCGTTTGCGGGCCCATGTCAACGTCGTCGTTCAGTGGATGTCGTTATCTACTAACATTTCAAGATGATTTTAGCCGAAAGGTGTTTGCTTACCCGATGAAGTACAAAAGTGAGGTGTTCGATATTTTCATAAAATTTAAGAAGTTGGTCGAAAATCACCAAGCATCAACTATAAAAATATTAAGATCCGACAATGGTAAAGAGTTTTGCACAATTCGTTTAAGACCATCGTAGAGCAGCATGGAATATTGCATCAGTTAACGGCGCCCTACACGCCTGAACAAAATGGCGTCGCCGAACGCATGAATCGCACAATAATCGAAAAAGTGCGCTGTATGCTTATCGATGCTGATTTACCTCAACAATATTGGGCAGAGGCGGCGACCACGGCGGTTTACCTAATCAACAGAACACAATGCAGGGATATAAAGAACGCTACGCCGGAGGAAATCTGGACAAAAATAAAACCGGATTTATCATCGGTACGGATATTCGGATGTACTGCAATGGTACACATCCCGAAAGAAAATTGACGAAAGCTGGACTCGAAGTCATACAGATGTATTTTCCTTGGATACAGCGAGCAGGCAAAAGCATACAAGATGTTCAACCAGAAAACCAAGCAGACGATTGTCAGTCGAGACCCAAAATAGTAAGGCAATTACTGATCATCACACTATTAATAATTATAATTTGCTACCAAAGACACGAAGCTCTTTGCGCAAGGTTGAGCTTATTGACCATGATGACGGCGATTCAAGTGACGATGACGCGATGCATGAATTCAGTGAGGGATCAGCTAATGCAATAAAAGAGCGAAAGACCGAGAACGTCTTTCTGAATCTATACCAAACACAGTGCGAAGAAGAGTCACAGCTGCCGAGAGAGCAACTCACTTCGCGAAACGTAAACGATGTAATTGGGGTAATTAAGAACATAACTGATATGTCAGTCCAATCATTTTACGGATTCAGTGAGGGCGGAGGGGATAGTAGTCTTGGGAGTCCTGCAAATGATTTATCCCACAATGTTGATGTCGTTACAAGCGAGNGATTAAGAACATAACTGATATGTCAGTCCAATCATTTTACGGATTCAGTGAGGGCGGAGGGGATAGTAGTCTTAGGAGTCCTGCAAATGATTTATCCCACAATGTTGATGTCGTTACAAGCGAGATGTCACCTACGAACACTTACGATGATGGAAGCAGTCTCGACGATGCAGCGGGGGAAGCACATCTGGGACTTTTAGCAGCAACAGCTGACTCCAGCGACCCCGCAATGGTTCAGGAAGCATTAAACAGTGATGACAGCAAATAATGGACCGATGCGATGCGACATGAGTACAGCGCCAACCGCAATGCTTTGCAGATGAAACCAAAAGATTCAGCCGTCTACGCTTTACGGTTTGAAGCAATCGAGTAGAATGTGGAACATGAAATTAAATTCCGTATTGACACTACAGCTTGGCTTTACCAGATCAGCGGTTGACCAATGCGTTTATTTTAGCAGTCAGCTCCAAATATCATCATACTGGCTGTTGATGTTGACGATATTTTGATTTTCGGCGGGAACAATAAAATGATAGCAAAACTCAAAAAGGATCTGTCTAAGCACTTTAAAATGAAAGACATGAGAGCTGCAACGTCTGTGCTTGGGATTAACATCACTCGAAAGCATGATGGATCAATCTCCATTGACCAAAAGCGATACTTGTCAGATATCTTACGATTTAATATGCAAGATAGCAACCCGGTAGCTACCCCAATGGATCGAAATCAACGTCTATCAAAGGATTTGTGTCCAAAAACGGAGAAGGAGAAGCAGGTGATGGCGTCGATATCCTATCAAGAAGCGATCAGCTGCATTATGTACACTGCACAAATCAGCCGTCCCGATATCGGTTTTCCGATTCACCACATGCCATGGTAAGGCGCACTGGGAGGCAGTCAAGCGAGTGCTTCGCTATCTAAAGGGCAGGCACAATTGACATGAAGCTGACTTACCGCAAAGACAGCGCTGGTAAATTAACTAACTATTGTGATGCGGACTGGGTTGGCGACCAAGATGAACGTCGTTCAACAACTGGCTATGTTTCCGTCTCCGTCTCTTGTTGCGGCAATACAAGAAGCATTCTGGCTTAAACGTTTTGAGGGAGAACTCTTTAGGGACGTCCCGAGGTCAATATAACTTTTCTGTGATAATCAAGGCGCTATAAAACTAGCCATGAACAACAATTTTCACGCACGAACCAAACACATTGACGTGAAAAATTACTTCATACGCGAATAGCTTGCAGAAGGCTTGATTAAATTAGACTATCCCAATACAAACAAAATAATCGCTGACATCATGACTAAGTCTGTAAATAATTCAAAATTGACTCAGTTTATTAACCAATATGGTTTATCATAAGATTTAAATTAAAACTATTTTCTTTCAGTGTCAGTACAACATTAATTACAGAATTTTTAGTATAGCTTTGAGTGACGGTGTTGTACATATTGTAATCGATAACTCTAAGCTGAAATGTATATCGGTTGACAACAGCTTATCGCTAATAAAATTCTTACTCTCTCATCTTCTTTTGCCAAATAGTAAGACGTGCATTTTATACCCTCATTATAAAATAAATTAATAACACATATTTTGTTTAAGTGAGCTCCTGGTAATCGGCACAGTAACGAAATTTTTAGACAACATAAAATAAGAAGTAGAGGTCATTTCAACACTGGGGTCGATTAAAAAATCTTTAATATATGGAAAACGAATTCTTGCCTCACCTTCGATAATGAATGTGGTAAGAGAGTGGGTGTTCGGTTCCCCAGGACGCCTATTTTCACCCATACTATTTACAGATACGAAGTGCATGAATATAAAAAAATCTAGGAAATACGAAAAAACTACACAAATCTACTTGGAAAACACGACTATGACTAATAAACCTACTTTATACAAATTTATATACAATATTTACAAAGTCACTCACAGTAAACTCTTCTATGAACTGTAGTTGGGTATAACAAGAAAATAAAAAAAATATTGCTTTTCTTAATTGCTATTTTATTGCTTTTTCATAAAATTTCATACCTTTTACTCGATTTATTCAAACAAAATTCAAATAAAAGGTATGGAATTTTAAGAAAAATAAATTTATTCATACGGCCATTATCAATTTAGTTAAAAGATATCGAATATTTCAAAAACGGCCATACTTCTATAGGGGTAATTTTTTATCTTGAACACCAACCTACATTCTCCTTGGGTTTGTCGTGGTACATATTGGATACCATGCACGTGTATATATTTTTAAGTACCTACGAACACATATCGCTCATTTACTTAACGGCAGTTCCAACTGCAATCCAAGTCCATTTCCACCGCATCCTGAACCACCCCATGTATGTAAGTTGGCTACTGCATTCCAATTAAATTACAATTATAAACAAATTTCCAATAATGCAGTTGGTCATATTGTTGGTTTGACTCATATGATGAAGTCTAATTAAACAATGGAAAAGTACTGATTTAATTGAAGATCCTTTTCCTGCAACCAACTGCGTAAACAATGGCTTAATGAAAGTTGCAACTGCAAAACAACTGCAGCTGAATAAATAGTATGACTAAGAAATAAAGTTGCAACTGCAAAACAACTGCAGCTGAATAAATACTGAAACTTAATATGTTCAATAATAAAATTTTATTAAAAAATAAAGTTGCAATAGCAAAACAACTGCAGCTGAATAAATACTGAAACTTAATATGTTTAGTAATAAAATTCCAAAAGAACAATTTGAAGTTCCAACTAAGAAATCTTGTAAATATAATTTTAAGCTATAAATAACGTTCTTTTCAAATAAAGATCAGTTTGGTATCAGTCTTACATCAAGACGTACGTTTATTTTTAAAACGTTCACCGGGCTCACCCAAAGCTAATTGGCGCCCAACGTGGCCGCCCGCGATAAGTGTCGGTCGAATAACAAGTATCCTCGCCGGAGGAGAAAATGTAAAAACAAACTAAAAAACAAGTATCCTCGCCGGAGGAGAAAAGATAAAAACAAACTTAAAATAAGTATCCTCACTGGAGGAGAAAAAAATTAAATATTTAAATAAGTACCCTCACCGGAGGAGAAAAAATAATAATAAAAAAAAACTTTTAAACAAGTGTCCTCACCGTAGGAGAAAAACAATTTAAACTTTAAATAAATATCCAAAAAGACAGTTATGATAAAAGATTAACAACCAAGTGGCAGTGGCGATTAATAAATAACTCAACATCAGTGGCAAGAACAACAAAACAGTGGTAGCAGAGTCAGTTTGGAATATAACTACATTTGGAGAAGTAAAGGAAGTCGATAACAACTGTAACAGCAACAAGGAGCTGAAGCAGCAAAAATTAATGTGAGAATTATTTAATTTTATACTATTTTATTTTAAAAATTTGAACAATGACAGACGCTCTACCATCTGACTTAGACTATGACGAAACAGACAGAATTGTGGAAAAATTGGAAATAGAAGAGAATTCTGATGAACTCAAGGAAAAGGTTTTTAGAGAAAGGGATCTTTTTGATGAATGTAGTGACGAGGGAAGAATGAAGTGTATGGAAGCTGTATTTAAGTATATAGGAAAGAATAAGAAAGCCACACTAGCTGATTATTATAACAAAGAGACATTAGAATCGGAAGCGGTAGCAATGATTCGAATTGCAAAAAAAGAGTGGTAAATTTTAAAATGGTACAAAAGTGGTCCAAAATATGAAAAATTATACTATTGTGAATATTGTGAAGGAAATCATAAAACTGAAAAGTGTGCTTATAAAAAAAAATGTCGTTAATTAGTGAAGTGTTTAAATATAAATCTGGACGGATCAATAAAAAACTTTTCAAATATGACTTTAAATAATGAGAATGAGGCTGTAGTAGCAAGATTAATTGCGGCAACGAATGCATCACTCAGACTAGAGGTGTCTGAATTGCGAAGGCAAATTGAGGGTTTAACAAAATCAGCAACCATAACTGATTACAGACCAGAAGTGGTCGTCTCTCAAATTAACTGTGATGAATCACTGGAAGTTATAAAGTCATTACCAGAATTTTCTGGTAAGCAAAATAAATATGTTAGCTGGAGGGAATCAACTGAAAATGCCATGAGTCTATATGTGAGAGGCAGCCGTAGGTATTTTGCTGCACTACCAATTTTACGAAACAGGATTACCCAGGATGCGAATGATTTATTATCAACCCATGGGACAGTTCTAAATATTGACTCCATTTTAGCGCGACTAGATTTCGCTTATGCTGACAAAAGGTCTGCTCATATTATTGAGCAAGGTAGTTATACTTTCATTGAGTATTACAATAAGGTTAACGAAAAATTAACCCTACTTATAAACAAGACGATTATGACATAAGGAAAGGACAGTGCCGGTTTGCACTAAGTCAACTACAAAGAAATAATATTCAGACGATAGCTTCACAGCGTGATCAGGCTCGACCAACACCAATGGATGTTGATCGGAGTATTCAGATCCAAAATCGGCAGCAACAAAATCCGGGGAATATTCAAAGTAATTATCGAAATAATTACATAACTCATAATCAGAACTATTTAGCTCAGAAAAGACCTAATGCCAGTGCTCAGTTAAGTGTTCGACCACCTAATAAAACGCAGCGAGTAAACAATATTAATGAGATTTACAAATTTTAATTGATACATGAGTAACGAATTTCTACATAAGCAGGAATATATAAAAATAAAAATGATCTAAATATTTATAAATGCGTAAATACGATAAATGGGTATACAGTAATTAAATATTATCACATAATCCATTTATTCGGAGTTAGACAAATATTTTATGAAATCGATAATTTGGAATCAGACCTTTTAATAGGTTTTAAATTTTTTAAGAAAATTAACGCGGTAATAAATGTAAAAAGATAAATCATTCACAACAAATAACGGAAAGAAGGAAATAATTTATAATTCGGAAACTGAATCTGAACAGCCCGCCGAAGCATATCCCGGCAAATATGAAAGTGAATTGAAAAATGGGAAAAAAATAAGGTAAACAATTTGGGAGCAAAAATTCCTAAAGCGCCAGCTGATGATAATACCGGCAAAATAAATAAAATTTATACTGAGGGACAGCCAGCCGACGAATTTACCGGCAACAAAATGAATAACGTTAAAACTGTGGGACAAAAAAGTCCTACAACGCCAGTCGATGAAATTACCGACAACAACAAAAAAGTTAAAACTGTGGGACAAAAAAGTCCAACAACGCCAGTCGATGAAATTACCGACAACAAAAATAAAGTTAAAACTGCGGGACAGGGAAGTCTTACAACGCCAGTCGATGAATTTACCGACAGAGAAATTAAAGATTTAAACAAATTATGTTGGAGGAAAAATCCTTTGAAGCGCCAGCCGATGTGTATTCCGGTAGTTTTATTAAAAATAATNAAAAATAAGGTAAACAATTTGGGAGCAAAAATTCCTAAAGCGCCAGCTGATGATAATACCGGCAAAATAAATAAAATTTATACTGAGGGACAGCCAGCCGACGAATTTACCGGCAACAAAATGAATAACGTTAAAACTGTGGGACAAAAAAGTCCTACAACGCCAGTCGATGAAATTACCGACAACAACAAAAAAGTTAAAACTGTGGGACAAAAAAGTCCAACAACGCCAGTCGATGAAATTACCGACAACAAAAATAAAGTTAAAACTGCGGGACAGGGAAGTCTTACAACGCCAGTCGATGAATTTACCGACAGAGAAATTAAAGATTTAAACAAATTATGTTGGAGGAAAAATCCTTTGAAGCGCCAGCCGATGTGTATTCCGGTAGTTTTATTAAAAATAATTACTAGCCTTTACAAGAAGACTTAAGTGAAATAAGTATTTTAGAAGATGACATTCTTGAGAAAAGTGAATCCATTCATTAAGGGATTGACATTAGTCTTCCTCTTAGAACGGGCGGAAATAAGAACTTCCGTAAATACTCCAATTTGGAGCAAACAATATCAATATCCTTTAGCAGCAAATGTTTTTGTGAATAGGGAAATTGAATATTTTTAAGGAAAAAGAGTTTTACGACCAAGTAAAAGTCCTTACAATTCTCCAATTTGGGTGGTACCAAAAAAAAGGTATCAATAGAGATGGCACGCCAAAATTGAGAATGGTAGTAGACTTCAAAAAATTAAATGAAGTTACGATTTCAGATAAATATCCAATACCATATATAAACGTTATACTTTCGAATCTAGGAGAATCACAATATTTCTACAATTCATCTAGAATCTGGATTTCATAAAATTTTGATGAAGACTGAAGATACTGAAAAAACAGCATTTTCAGTTAATAATGGAAAATACGAATTTTTAAGAATGCCGTTTGGACTGAAGAATGTACCAAGAATTTCCAAAGAGCCATGGATGATGTATTAAGAGAATTTATTGGAAAATTTTGTCATGTGTATATTGATGAAATAATTGTTTTTTCGCGTAATTTGGAGGATCATGTAAGACATTTGAATCAAGTAATCAATGTCCTTAAGAAAGCGAATATGAAAATCTCCTTAGAGAAATCAAAACTCTTCAAAAGAGAGGTGGAATTTTTAGGATTCATTGTTGCAAACAATATAATTAAAACCGATCCGCATAAAATTTAAGCGATTTCCAATTTTCCATTGCCTAAAACGATACGCCAACTACGTAGTTTTCTAGGAATGACTGGATATTACAGAAAATTTATCAAGGATTATGCAGCAATAGCCAAAACCTTTAGCCAAACATTTATCAGAGGAAAATGGTCATGTGTCTCAACATATGTCTACAAAAATTGAGGTTCGATTAGCACAAGATGCGATTTTAGCCTTTGAGAAATTAAAACGATTACTTATTAACCAAGTAGAATTAAATCATCCAGATTTTAATAAAAATGTATACTGGCAACCGACGCCTTAAACGACGCGATAGGTGGAGTCTTAAGCCAGGAAGTGAAACCCATTACGTTTATCTCTAAAACTTTAAATTCATCGAAAAAAAATTATGCAACAAATGAAAAGGAACTTTGTGCCATAGTTTGGGCATTAAAAACTTTAAGAAACTATCTTTATGGAGTATCAGATATAGAAATACATACAGATCATCAACCTTTGACTTCTGCAGTCTCTTCAAGAAATCGTGATGTAAAAATGAAAAGATGGCATACTATTATTGAAGAATATGCTCCAAAAATGATTTATAAACCAGGAAAAATTAATATAGTCGCGGATGCCTTATCCAGACAAAACCTGAATAATATGACTGGTGACTCTTCAGACATAGAAAAGCAGTATTCAGCAGAAAGCTCTGATAATACACAAATTCAGGAGACTAAGAAACCATTGAATCAATTCAAACAACAGATACTACTTAGTAAGGGACGATTCACAATACATGAATCTCATTAATTTTGGTAGAACTAGGCATATTATTGAATATGATACGCCTGAAAATTTAATGACTATTCTAAAAGAATTTTTACAACCGAATATTGTAACTGCAATACATTCTACACCGGAGGACCTAGAGGAAGTTAATGCTAAATTAAAAGAAACTTACAAACAAATTTTTGTATACAAAAAATTTTCCCATGGATATATTAAATAGAGAAGACCAGTGAATTATAATTGAGCAAACGCATAGTAGAGCACATAGGAGTTACGAAGAAAATATGAAGCAAATTTCAACTTCATATTATTGGCCTGAAATGCATAAACATTTTAGGCAATACATCAGAAATTGTGAAATTTGTAATAAAAATAAGTATGATAGACATCCACAAAAAATACCAATAGGTGAGGTTCCCATACCTAAGGAGGAAAGAGAACAAGTTCACATGGATATATTTTCTGCACAAAACTTAAAATTTATCACATTTATTGACGCATATTCCAAGTTTTTGGTTATTAAGCAAATTGAAGATAAAAAAATTTGGAAGGAAAAGTGTTGGAAATATTACAAAGTTTACCTAACCTAAAACGAATAACCATTGATAACGAACGAGGTTTTACAACATTACAATTTAAAACTTTCGTGCAAAGGTTGCAAATTAAAATTTATTTTTGCAATCCAAATCATAGCACCACAAATGGTCAAATTGAGAGAGTACATTCATAATTGAAATTTCACGATGCATGAAACAAAAGTTTAGATTGATCAGTTTTTCAGAATCAATATACAGAGCAGTACAACAATATATGTAATAAAACACTACATTCAGTAACTGGTAAGAAACCATTTGAAGTCCTTTATAACAAGGTTTCTCATGATATTTTACCATCAAAACTTTTATAACCACAATCAAAAATGTTAGACAGACAAAATAAAAATAGAGTTCGAAAAACATATTTATATGTGAAATTATTTATGAAAAAATTACAGGTGGAAGGAATAAACTTAAACCTAGATACAAGAAACGGGTAGTAAAAGAAGTTTTAGGGAATAAGGTTAGAATTAACCAAAGAAACCGAATAGTGCATAAAGATAACATTAAATCTAGATTTTATATTTTTTTAGAAAATGATACTAATAATAATTCTGGCAATAATTGCTAAAGCAATAACCGATACTGTAGACTACAAGGGAGGATTATATTTTTATAAAGGATGGAGATGTAGCTTTGCATATGACTATGGAGAGCTTTTTCATATCACGAATTTGACATATTTTGAAGAACTAATAACCTCAGACCAAAATTATTATAATTAAAAATGTGTTAGAGCAATTACAAAAGAAAGATAAAAGACATAAAAAAGGTATAAATGAATTAGGAACATTGTGGAAATGGATAGCAGGAACACTAGATCATGATGATTTAGTGTTAATTAGTAATAAGTTAATTTAAATGAAAATGACAATAAACAATACACAACAAACTCTGAAATTTTTAAAACTATTACTCGTTTAACAGAAACAATTAAAAATATAAATGAAAATTCACATATAAAATTATTAATGAAGCAAAAATATAAATTTTTAATGATTAATTGCAAAATCTAGTTCATAAAATAAATATGGCAAAAGTAGGCATTCTAAACCCAGCAATTTTACATTTAAATTAAATAAAAAATATAACTCAAAGTGAACGATTGATTATAACTGATTTAATGGACATTTCTATTTTTAAAATATTACAAAATAAAGATGTAATTGTTATATACATTAAGCATCCGAAAATTATTCTTGATTATAAGTATTATGAAGTAACAGCAATTGCACAAACCGATGGTAAATTGTTAATTGAAAATGAAATTGCAAAATATGAAAAATAATATGTAAATATTAACAACTGTAAAAATTAATAACACAAATACTTGTTTATCAGATGTTTTGTCCGCAAAACGAGCTTAATGTAAAAAGAGAAGAGAAAAAAATAGAAAACAGATGCAATTAAAGAAGGAGGAATTTCAGTTTCCGGAAGCCATGCAATTGACAATCATGTCGTAAATGGAGTTTACCTTGTTACTTTTGAAAATTACACAAATATTGATGATACAGTATATGAAAATATTGATTCAAGAATTTGGAAATATGACAAGGATAATGATTTGAATAATTTTGAAATTATTAAATATATTGAATCGGAAGATTATAATTTAATATTTCAAAATGTGAATCTTATTAATTCTGTCATAATTGAAATTAAGTCACACCCTGTATTTTGGACTTTTGTAACAATTGTATTTGTAATAAAATTAATAAATATACTTTTAAAAATTTATCAAATAGTTGAAGTTTGGAATAAAAACAGGCATTCGAAAAAACAAGAATTGCTGCACGAACTCACTATAGAAATATACAGTATCGGTCATATCTATAGCACGCCATTTCAAAGTTATATTGTGTGCACCTTATGTTTATTTATTTATTTTTGAGAATTTTCAATTAAAATACAGTTCTTTCTCTTACAAACCCCATATAAACCCAAGTTTAACAATTTGTAGAAAACTTCAAAAAAGTGCAACAAATTTTCACCTAAATTTCAAAATTTTTTCTCGGAAGTGTTTGAATTTTTCTGAATACACAGTTTTATAGCCCAATACATTTTAGTCTGATAATGTGCATGTTTCAAGTGACTAAAAGATACCGTTGATTTTTTAGAATTTTTTTCGCCAAAGGTGTTGCGGTTTTCATCCATATACAAATAAATTGAGTTTATCCATTATATGAAAGCCAATGCGACAAAAAAAATTCTAAAAAATTAACGGTAATTCGTAGCCACTTGAAATTTGCACATTATCAGACTAAAATTGCAGTGGCTAAAAAACTGTGTACTCAAAAAAATTTTAGCACTTCCGAGAAAAAAGTTTGAAACTTAGGTGAAAATTTGTTGCCATTTTTTGAAGTTTTCTACAAATTGTTAAACTTGGGTTTCTATGGGGTTTGTTAGAGAAAGAACTGTATTTTAATTGAAAATTCTTAAAAATAAGTAAATAAGCATATGTGGCACACAATATCACTTTGAAATGGCGTGCTATAGATATGACCGATACTGTATCACTTAACAAACCAAATTGAATAATCGGGACGATTCTTTTAAAGAGAGGGGAGAGTTAACAGTAGCCTTTGCCTTCCAATTAAATTACAATTATAACCAAATTTCCAATAATGCAGTTGGTCATATTGTTGGTTTGACTCATATGATGAAATCTAATAAACAATGGAAAAGTACTGATTTAATTGAAGATGTAATTGATACCCTTTTCCTGCAACCAACTGAGTAAACAATGGCTTAATGAAAGTTGCAACTGCAAAACATCTGCAGCTGAATAAATAGTATGACTAAGAAATAAAGTTGCAACTGCAAAACAACTGCAGCTGAATAAATACTGAAACTTAATATGTTCAATAATAAAATTTTATTAAAAAATAAAGTTGCAATAGCAAAACAACTGCAGCTGAATAAATACTGAAACTTAATATGTTTAGTAATAAAATTCCAAAAGAACAATTTGAAGTTCCAACTAAGAAATCTTGTAAATATAATTTTAAGCTATAAATAAGATTCTTTTCAAATAAAGATCAGTTTGGTATCAGTCTTACAACAAGACGTACGTTTATTTTTAAAACGTTCACCGGGCTCACCCAAAGCTAATTGGCGCCCAACGTGGCCGCCCGAGATAAGTGTCGGTCGAATAACAAGTATCCTCGCCGGAGGAGAAAATGTAAAAACAAACTAAAAAACAAGTATCCTCGCCGGAGGAGAAAAGATAAAAACAAACTTAAAATAAGTATCCTCACTGGAGGAGAAAAAAATTAAATATTTAAATAAGTACCCTCACCGGAGGAGAAAAAATAATAATAAAAAAAAACTTTTAAACAAGTGTCCTCACCGTAGGAGAAAAACAATTTAAACTTTAAATAAATATCCAAAAAGACAGTTATGATAAAAGATTAACAACCAAGTGGCAGTGGCGATTAATAAATAACTCAACATCAGTGGCAAGAACAACAAAACAGTGGTAGCAGAGTCAGTTTGGAATATAACTACATTTGGAGAAGTAAAGGAAGTCGATAACAACTGTAACAGCAACAAGGAGCTGAAGCAGCAAAAATTAATGTGAGAATTATTTAATTTTATACTATTTTATTTTAAAAATTTGAACAATGACAGACGCTCTACCATCTGACTTAGACTATGACGAAACAGACAGAATTGTGGAAAAATTGGAAATAGAAGAGAATTCTGATGAACTCAAGGAAAAGGTTTTTAGAGAAAGGGATCTTTTTGATGAATGTAGTGACGAGGGAAGAATGAAGTGTATGGAAGCTGTATTTAAGTATATAGGAAAGAATAAGAAAGCCACACTAGCTGATTATTATAACAAAGAGACATTAGAATCGGAAGCGGTAGCAATGATTCGAATTGCAAAAAAAGAGTGGTAAATTTTAAAATGGTACAAAAGTGGTCCAAAATATGAAAAATTATACTATTGTGAATATTGTGAAGGAAATCATAAAACTGAAAAGTGTGCTTATAAAAAAAAATGTCGTTAATTAGTGAAGTGTTTAAATATAAATCTGGACGGATTAATAAAAAACTTTTCAAATATGACTTTAAATAATGAGAATGAGCTGTAGTAGCAAGATTAATTGCGGCAACGAATGCATCACTCAGACTAGAGGTGTCTGAATTGCGAAGGCAAATTGAGGGTTTAACAAAATCAGTAACCATACTGATCACAGACCAGAAGTGGTCGTCTCTCAAATTAACTGTGATGAATCACTGGAAGTTATAAAGTCATTACCAGAATTTTCTGGTAAGCAAAATAAATATGTTAGCTGGAGGGAATCAACTGAACTGAATCAAATGAGTCTATATGTGAGAGGCAGCCATAGGTATTTTGCTGCACTAACAATTTTACGAAACAGGATTACCCAAGATGCGAATGATTTATTATCAACCCATGGGACAGTTCTAAATATTGACTCCATTTTAGCGCGACTAGATTTCGCTTATGCTGACAAAAGGTCTGCTCATATTATTGAGCAAGAGATGAGCATTTTGCGCCAAGGTAGTTATACTTTCATTGAGTATTACAATAAGGTTAACGAAAAATTAACCCTACTTATAAACAAGACGATTATGACATAAGGAAAGGACAGTGCCGGTTTGCAAAATAGAGAAATAGACAAATATTTTATGAAATCGATAATTTGGAATCAGACCTTTTAATAGGTTTTAAATTTTTTAAGAAAATTAACGCGGTAATAAATGTAAAAAGATAAATCATTCACAACAAATAACGGAAAGGAGGAAATAATTTATAATTCGGAAACTGAATCTGAACAGCCCGCCGAAGCATATCCCGGCAAATATGAAAGTGAATTGAAAAATGGGAATAAAATAAAGTAAACAATTTGGGTGCAAAAATTCCTAAAGCGCCAGCTGATGATAATACCGGCAAAATAAATAAAATTTATACTGAGGGACAGCCAGCCGACGAATTTACCTGCAACAAAATGAATAACGTTAAAACTGTGGGACAAAAAAGTCCTACAACGCCAGTCGATGAAATTACCGACAACAAAAAAAAAGTTTAAACTGTGGGACAAAAAAGTCCAACAACGCCAGTCCATGAAATTACCGACAACAAAAATAAAGTTAAAACTGCGGGACAAGGAAGTCTTACAAGGCCAGTCGATGAATTTACCGACAGTGAAATTAAAGATTTAAACAAATTACTTTAGAGGAAAAATCCTTTGAAGCGCCAGCCGATGTGTATTCCGGTAGTTTTATTAAAAATAATTACTAGCCTTTACAAGAAGACTTAAGTGAAATAAGTATTTTAGAAGATGACATTCTTGAGAAAAGTGAATCCATTCATTAAGGGATTGACATTAGTCTTCCTTTTAGAACGGGCGGAAATAAGAACTTCCGTAAATACTCCAAGTTGGAGCAAACAATATCAATATCCTTTAGCAGCAAATGTTTTTGTGAATAGGGAAATTGAATATCTTTTAGAAAAAAGAGTTTTACCGCCAAGTAAAAGTCCTTACAATTCTCCAATTTGGGTGGTACCAAAAAAAGGTATCAATAGAGATGGCACGCCAAAATTGAGAATGGTAGTAGACTTCAAAAAATTAAATGAAGTTACGATTTCAGATAAATATCCAATACCATATATAAACGTTATACTTTCGAATCTAGGAGAATCACAATATTTCTACAATTCATCTAGAATCTGGATTTCATAAAATTTTGATGAAGACTGAAAATACTGAAAAAACAGCATTTTCAGTTAATAATGGAAAATACGAATTTTTAAGAATGCCGTTTGGACTGAAGAATGCACCAAGTATTTTCCAAAGAGCCATGGATGATGTAATAAGAGAATTGGTCGTCCAGTCATAGTTGCTTCATCGTCACAATCATGATACAACGATTACATGACGACTACACTTTCGAACACTCGGTTGTGATATTTGAATTCATTTGGCGTCCAAAAATTCACTTGGAGCAGGTATTAGCTCTTTTATTTTCGCTAAATATTTACAAAAACCTGCAATTTTTAAAACAATTCTAAGACATCATTTTTCAATAATATCTCTTTTCTTTTCCTGAAATGTGTTTTGTGCATGCACACAGAGGCTTTTTACAATTTCGTCATATTTTACAGTTAAAACGTTCACATTTATTGAACTTTAATGCAATTATCCACTTTTTAATAATTTCCACAGAAATTTATGCAAAAAATACAAATTTTTATGCAAATATTAACTAATTTTCCCCCATAAAATGTAAACAAACAATGCGTGCACAACGATTAGCAAACTACAGTGCCGTACTTATCCGTCTCTGCATCTTCTACGATTTGGCGATAACTAGCCGATAACGACAAGTGTGCAGATCTCCTTTGAAATGCATGTGCTCGGCTCAAAATTTCAGGGAGAGACGATAATGCAACTATGATTGGACGACAAGTGTACAGATAGCCTAAGAAATAAAGTTGTAACTGCAAAACAACTGCAGCTGAATAAATACTGAAACTTAATATGTTCAATAATAAAATTTGACTAAGAAATAAAGTTGCAACAGCAGAACAACTGCAGCTGAATAAATACTGAAACTTAATATGTTTAATAATAAAATTCCAAAAGAACAATTTGAAGTTACAATTAAGAAATCTTGTAAACATAATTTTAAGCAATAAATAAGATTATTTTCAAATAAACATCAGTTTGGTATTAGTCTTACAACAAGACGTACGTTTATTTTTAAAACGTACACCGGGCTCACCCAAAGTTAATTTGTATGTTTTCCTCTAGTGAGATACTGGTAATCGATACAGCTATAAAATATGTACATACATACACAACATAGAAAAGAGCTAGCGGTAATTTATGCATATTTAACTGAATATTTTTATTTTCTGGATAACTGTGCCACTTTTGGATTAAATGAGCGATATGTATTTTATACGTATTAATAAAATAACAATAGGAAGCAAAAAAAAAAAACAAAGACTAAGAACGGCCTTGAAAGTAATGTAAACTAATGTAAAATACTTAAACTACTACTTACTATTATTTCCACTCTCAATAATTGAAATACTATCTTTAGCATATCCAATCAGCTGATGAATTTGATTCTGTAGCTGAATAGTTTTAGATCTCGACACTTAACAAACTCCTGTTTCCACTACTCGGCNGGCTACACTGTGTGGGAGCTCCAATAATGCACTTCTGTTTTTCCAAATTATTTCTACTTACCTGGTCATTTCCCCTTCCAGGGGAAAATGATAGAGCGGTACTCCCAGTCGGTTTGGCATTTTCACAATCGGAAAACAAAAATGGTAAGGCATGTAATATATAAAAACAAAAGTTAAAATGCTTCAAAAACTTACGGACAAGTAAGATGTTAAACTCTTATGATGAATATAGCGGAGAACCGTTTGTATAAATATTTGCATCAAAAAATTTTATTCAAATTTGTGTTTGAATTATGAGATCAACCGGAAAGCTCTGAAACGTATTTTTTGAAAAAAAAAATATAAATCTTGGGATTATTGAGTTATTTTAGGATAAGAAAAGCTAGTTTACATTAAAAAATATATTAGACCAGATGTATGTAATCTACTTTTATTACGAATTGAAACGATTTTATATTCCTATATAATATTAACAGCTACCATTAATAGTAGTTTAACTGTTAGATCAAAATGCATATTTGGCAAGAAAGATAGAATACGAGATTGCGACGTACTGGCGGGGATGACATTTTTTTTACAAAAAGTAAACAAAGCCGAATTGCATGTTAAAAGAAAATGTCCGAGCAGCCAATTTTCTCAATAATAAATTTTACGATAGTAAGTAAACGCAGTTTGGCAGGTAGGATTTTAAATGAATTCAAAAGGCCCTTACTGAAGCATTTATTTCGTAACTTCGCATTCACAAAGGCTCTGACAGAAATTCTACATAATTGATAAAAAAAAATTTATTTTAAATTATGTTAGATATTGATATTTAGCATACATAAATTCCATCAATAATTTTCAATTAACATTTTAATATTTCAAATATATAACGTTTTTTGCCTCCTGAAAAAAATAAATTATGTTAGTTAGGGCCTTTCCACATTCCATCAATGATGTACTCCCATAGTAAAATCGAATGCATATTTTTTTTAAGTCGTAGAGGTCATTTCAACACTGGGCTCGGTTAAAAATTCTTTAATAATTGGAAAACGAATTCTTGCTTCAGCTTCGATAATGAATGGGGTAAGAGGGTGGTCTTTGGCTCGATAATTTGTCCATTCTCCAGCGTAACGGAGCATTCGTTATCCAGGCCCCTATTGTGAGTGTCGACTGGCAGTAGAATAGAAATTTTTAGATCGAGTCGATCATCTTTTATTTTGCTATTGTGTAACTTGATCGATAAAAATTTGTACTATTGTGAATGGTTGACGGAACTGTTAACAGCTGTTTGTTTGTTTACGTTTCTTTAGTGTTTCATTTACATCATTTTTAAAATAATTGCTTTTATTATAAAGTTTAAAAAATTTACACATGTAAAATATGGTTAAGTGATGAGGAAGATGATGTGGAAGCTAATTGATTAGTAGAGTTGGCTAAAGCAAGGAGGGAATTGCGAGATTCGTCGGATCCCTTGGAGTGGGAAGATGAAGTTTATGTACATATGTGAATTTTATGAATAGAAGTTACATTCCAGATGCTTCACGGTTTGTAGGTTTTACAGGATTTGCAGGAAAAGCTGTTTTCCTCATTAATAAACTGTATGGAAGTTTAAGAAATACGGTACGGTTTAGCTATTTGTACAATGATGTGGGGTATTTGTCTCCAAACGCGTGATCCGAGTTTAAAAACTTTAACATACAAGTGTAGTGAAAGAATTAAACTTTAATTTAAAATAAAGATTTCAAATTTCCGAGCACTAGTTAATTAATAAATTGTGCAATGTTTCGGAAACTTTGATGTTGGTTCTGCGCAAAAAACACCGTGGATGACGTAGCCCGAGTTATATGCACAAGATATATTGCATATTTTTCACAATAGAAGCGGAGCTTCCGCCCCTACTCTTTCCGAAAATTCCTTTGCCTATGTCCTCATTCTCCTGCATCGGCTCGACCAACCGCGTAAGTTGCCTTTTGTTGCTTACAATTTTTGATCTGTAATTCAGACACATACATACATATGTATATTTCACAATTTTTTATAACTTGCAGTTTAATTGACTTACTTTTTATCCATTATAGTAACACTTATGTAAATTTTATAAACGCAAACTCCAACGACTAAAAAACAGCAATAGAAGGATGAGCGATTAAAAAGAATTCACAGTCGTTAATTGAGCGACTAAACCACACTCACAATAGCACCGATAATCGACAATCGCTTAATAGTCGATTATCTACTGCCAGTCGACATTCGCAATAGGGGTGCTAATAATATATTCTACCTTCGTTGTAAATTCGAAATCCAGCCCATTTTCGAAAAAAAAGTTTGCGGAGAGCTTATCTCTTCTGGGCTTCACTACATTTGAGGCCATGAGAGCTGAAGTGACCTAACACACAGTTTGCTTTTTGTTAGTTTGCTAGACTTCTTAAAATGGTCTCTAATGTGCTAAATTTTCAAAAAAATTCACTTATATCTCAATTTAATGGTTCGCTTTGTACCTTAAAATTAGGGAACGAGCGACTTTTATTTTTAAATCAATCACATTTGACTCTTTTTTAAGTAGGAAAGTATCAAAAAATGTAATTTTGGGTTAGGCCATTCTGCTCTCACGACCTCATTTTGTTTCCTTTTCTCTATTTCTATTTCATTTTCATGGTGAATAAAATGTTTGGCGCATATTCATAGTCATATTTAGTACTCAACTAAGTCGAAACTATTCTAAGTCACAACTAAAGCTATTCATAGTCGCCTTAGTTTCGACTTTTCTGGCTAAGTACCAACTTAAAATTTAGTTTCGGCTGCAGCTGCAACTAAGTCGTAACTAGGAAGAAGTATTTTATCAAATTAAGGGAAAACAGACGAAATATGTAAAAATTAAGTTGGTAGAGGGTGATTTTGATAATATTGGATAATCTCCAATTAAAACTTACAAAGAGCGATCCATTTTAATCGGAAGATGAAATTAAATGCGTATTAAAATTCGAATAAAGCTACATCACAATTTTATAATTGAATAATTTAGATAAATTTTCAAATAATAAGTCAGTTTCACGCTAGTTCTTTTAAAGTAAAATTGTGCATAACATTTAGATATCTACTATTTGTATGTTTCACAGCATGCTTTCGATAAACATCGACTTCACATCACTGCGGTTCTGGCTATTTCACACAATTAACAAGAAAATGATACCTTATTCTTTTGCATAATCAGGCAATGAAAATAAAAATTACATAAACAGATGATCAAACTTGATATTATTTAATAAAAATGTAATTTTTCCAAAATATCGTAAAGAAAAATCGATACATTTTCACACTCGTTTTGCTATATCGTAAACTAAGTCGAAACTACTTAGTAGAAGTCTGAAATGCGACTATGAATAGAGGTAAATTTTAAGTTGGTACTTAAATTTAAGTTGCAACTTTGTTAGTTTCGACTTAGTTGCTGGACTATGAATACGCGCCATTGTTATTTTATTATCACTTAAGTTCACTTTTCCTAAATATTTGAAATGTATTTTGAATTGTATATGCTCGGAATAACCTGAGTAAACTCTACCAGCTGTTACTCATTGCTAACATCGCGAGCTTGTTAAAGTAAAAAAAAAGTTAAAATAAATTATTGTGCGGCTGGTGTGTGTGGTTCAAAAGATTCTTTTGCTCAAAATCTCGTCGTTGGAACATTAAACTTCCGTCGTTGGAACACAAAGTTAAGCAGCTACCAAAATTAGCGGACAAAAAAGCGGAATTGGACAAAGACACAAGGGCATAGATTCAACCAGGGAAAACGCAGCAACTGGAAGACGCACCAAATGGCACCTACTAGAAGCGTATCGGTCTCCAAAACTGTTGAGGTACTGTAAAAAAGTTTGTCTAGTGAACAAAAAAAAACATTTAAATTGGCATACAAAAAAAAAAAATAATAATAATCTCTAAAATTACATAAAATTTACATCCAAACATGTTTTGCACATTCAAACATACATATTGCGCCATTTGAATATCTATTTCAACAAATTATTATACCGTAATAATTGAAATTCTGTGCTCCGTTGTTTAAATACATATGCAGTAGTTATGTACATGCATAAGTATATAAATTCCGCTATAAAGTTTGCATTTTAAATAGCGCAGAACAAAGCGATTGTTTTGCACTACTGTAGAAGCGCTCAACAGTAACAAGAAATTACTCAAAACAAAGGAGAGGAGTTACAAGAATAATTTGAGTTTTTTTATTATACATCGTATGCAGTCGCCTTCGTCGTCGTTTAATTTGCTCCTGGCTTCGTACGCTGTCAAGAAAATAACTCTTGTTAATTATTTGAGCGTTGTTGTGTAGCGGCTCAATTTTGGCAGTGAGTTAAAAAAAACAAACTGGAGTCACAAGAATAATTCGAGTTTCCACAATGATGCCTCAATCTTCGCGTTTGCCTAATTTAAAGTTGCCTAACTTTGACGGTAAATATGCTGAATATAAAAATTTTAATAGCTCATTTAATAATTTGATAAACGATGAACCTATTCTCTCGCCTATTGAAAAATTCAACCACCTTTTAAGTTGTTTATCAGGTGATGCCCTTCGTACAGTTAAAGCTTTCCAGGTTAATGAAGAAAACTATGCGAAGGCATTAAACCGTTTAGCGGAAAGGTATGATAAAAAATGTTTGATATTTTTCGATAATATAGAGCGGTTATGCGAAATTCCGAAGATCTATAAGCCCAATGCTTCAGCGTGAAGAAATGCAGTTGACACAGTATCAGCAATCTATGATTCCCTACAGTCAATTGACAGTGAAACCGATATCACAAATGCTTTAATAATTCATTTGGTGCTATCTAAAGTTGATTCAGCTTCCAAAGCAAAATAGAACGACCAGCTAGATTATTCTACTCGCTGGAAGTCAATGACGATAGGTCCAGCAAGGTTGAAAATTCCCAGTCCAGCACATATCAAAATAGAATTAAGAAAAACGATCATAAGACATCATTCGCTTGCACTCAGGCTGGAAAGAATTCGAAATGCTCGTATTGTAGTTCAAATGGCCACTATATTTACACATGCAATGATTTTGCCGCTCTACCAATTGATAAACGGTTTGAGTTTGTGAAGAAGGGGGGAAGCTGTATTAATTGTTTAAAGAAAGGGCATACAGTGCGTAATTGTACTCGCCCTCATTGTCGTGTTTGTAAGCGACCTCATAATACACTTTTGCACAAATATGAACCTGCATCGTCAGGTACACATTCGCTTGAATCTTCGAATTCTGCTGCGACTGTCTCTTCTTCACAACAATCAAACAATCGTTCTTCGTTCCTTGTTTCCAGCACTTGTGATGTAGTTATTTTGGCAACTGCATTGGTAAAGATTAATGATCGCTTCGGAAATAGTCATCATGTAAGAGCTCTATTAGATTCGGGATCTCAAGTGAATTTTATAAGCGACGAATGCGCAAATAAATTAAAACTCAACCGACGGTCCAAAGATTTAAGTGTGCTCGGCATTGGTGAGGTGAATTCGAGCGTTAGACATGTGGTAAACGCCACAGTTCAATCACGACTTAACGATTATTCGTTCCAAGCCGACTTTTGGGTTCTAAAGTCAATTTCAAGCTCTCAACCTGAGATAAATTTACCAGTTGAGTCATGGCAAGTTCCGGATAATATTGAGTTGGCAGATCCACATTTTAATAAAAGCCAAAAGATTGATTTATTGATAGGCGCTGACATATTTTTCGAATTGCTATCGGTTGGTCAAATTAAACTGGATAGTACTTTGCCAACACTACAAAAAACGTTGTTTGGATGGATAGTTTCTGGGAGATATAAAAATGTCGAAAACGGTCAATCAGCTGTGTGCAATTTAATAAATCGAAGCAATATGGAAATGACAAGTATTGAATCATTTTTGCGCAAGTTCCGGGAAATAGAGGAAATCCCAAGCCAAAGCCGTAATTTTGCGCAAGAGCGAATGATTGTGAAAAACATTTTGTCGCCAATACTAAGCTGTTGGAAATTGGTCGGTTTGAAGTTCCTTTGCCATTCAAAGTTCCCGCGTCTTCACTTGGTTCGTCACACGAAATAGCGAAAAGACGATTTTTGGCGCTTGAACGGCGGTTAATGCGAACTCCTAAGATACAAGAAATGTATATGGAATTTATGAGGGAATATTTGTCGCTTGGCCATATGTCGCCCACAAAATATGTAATTCCTACCGGCCCTCATTATTTCATACCCCACCAGGTCATAGTAAGACCAGACAGCCTAACAACTAAACTTAAGAGTGGTATTTGACGCTTCCAATAAAACTTCCTCCCAACTCTCATTAAATGACACATTAATGGTCGGTCCTACCATTCAACCAGATTTGTTTATGACTTTGCTTCGGGTCCGTTGTCGTAAAAACCCTATAACGGCTGATATTACGAAAATGTACAGACAGGTACAAGTAAGCGAGGCAGACCGATCATTTTAGCTCGTTTTGTGGCGTGAAAACCAAGACATGCCAATACGCACATATAAATTAAATACTGTAACGTATGGTACGTCTCCAGCACCATTTTTGGCAACAAGGTGTTTAAAAGAAATCGGCGTTTTAAATAAAACGACTTTTCCAACTGGTTCGAGGGTAATCCAAGAAGATTTTTATGTGGATGATCTACTATCTGGCGCTGAAACTTTAGCGGAGTTAAAAGATATAAAAGAAGAAGTCGTGAAAGTTTTAAAAATGGCTGGTTTCGAGTTGGCAAAATGGTATTCGAACCATAAATACTTCGAAAACGACGAAACAGTTGAAAGGTCCTCTAATTTCAATAGCAGGAAGCCACAAAAACATTGGGCTTGGTCTGGCATTCAAAGAATGATACACTTTCATTTAATCTGGTGGAAGATTTCGAAAACGTGAAAGCCACAAAGCGCAATATATTGTCAATTTCATCCCGATTATTCGACCCATTGGGTATTTTGTGTCCAGTAATTACAAAAGCCAAAATTATTTTACAAGAGCTCTGGTTGCTAAAAGTAGATTGGGATGAATCGATTCCCATTTCGTTGGACACAACTTGGCAAATATTTAAAGAAAATTTTAAAAAATTAGGAGAGGTAAAAGTTCCTCGTTTCGTAAATATTTCGCCGTCGTCCAAAATACAAATACATGGATTTGCCGATGCCTCTATGCGAGCATACGGCTGTTGTTTATATATACGGAGCGAGCAAAATAAAATAAGCGTTACTACATTGTTAACAGCAAAGTCTAAAGTCGCTCCACTTAAAACGAAAACCCTCCCAAGACTGGAACTATGTGCTGTCCACTTGTTGGCCAAATTGTGGAAATCTGTTGCACCTATATTGTTGCCATATGCAGAAAAGGTTATATTTTGGAGCGATTCTGAAAAAGTACTATATTGGCTATCGACATTAACGACATTTGTAGGAAATAGAGCATGATAAAAATATAGTAAGGTAGAACCGCTGAGAGACACTTTTAAAATTCTTGACATTTCCAAACAATTTAATTTTTAAATTTACTCACAAACTCACACACATTTTCATTTTCAATCTCAAGCAACAACAATTTCGAACAATTTCATTTTTTTATTTTCACTTTTATATGATTTTAAAATGTTGGCAAACTTCAAAAAAAATCATGGCCGACAAATTGAGAGAACGGTTATACATTGCTATGTTTTTATCATGAAATAGAGTATCTGATATCCAAGATTGGGGAATTCCAGCAATGTGGCCACATCTCATAATCCAGCTGATATCGTTTCCCGGAGCTGCAATGTGGATGAGCTCCAAAGGTCAATATGGTTTGACGGACCAACATATTTATGTAAAAACGAAGAAGATTGGCCATCAAATTCTCATTTTGATCCTCCTGAATAGGTAGAGTCAATGGAAATTCGAAAGTCAAAAGTCGCGGCACTGGTCATCGAAACGGATCGAAAAATCGTGCACCAGCTCATACAAAATAGTTCGTCTTATTTAAAAATATTGCGTATCTTGTCATATATTTATAGATTTATAAAGTCAAAAAAGGAAGACGAAAGAGAGACACATTTAACTGCAAGGGAACTAGAATTATCGTTTTTCAAAATAGTGGAAACAATTCAGCATGACGAATTTGCTGTGGAAATGAGTCTACTCAAAAAAGAGTCGCCATGTCTTAAAAAGCACATTCAAAAATTGAATCCAATGTTGCAAGAATATGAGGAACATGGCCGGAGATTCTCGTTATTGCGAGTTGGTGGCAGGTTATTAAATGCGCCACTTCCATTCGAAACAAGATTCCCTTTGTTATTACCAAAGTCCCGGTTTGCTATGTTGTATGTTAAATATTTACATTTAACTAATTGCCACGCAGGACCGCGGGCACTTGTTGGTATAATGAGGTTAAAGGTATGGTTGATTAATGCGAGAGAAGTCGCGCGGAAGGTAGTTCATGACTGTGTTCTTTGTTTTAAGTATAAACCTAAATTGATGACCCAGATAATGGGAAATTTTCCACGAGATAGGCTAACATCAGTAAGACCGTTTGTAATCACTGGAGTAGATTTTTGTGGACCGATATATACGTCTTATAGAATGCGTGGTCGACCCCCCTATAAGACGTACGTGGCGGGGTTTGTGTGTTTCGCGTCAAAAGCAGCATCTGATCTCTCTACTAATGCATTTATTTCTGTGCTTAAAAGGTTTATCGGGAGAAGAAGCTTGCCAGAGAAGGTGGTGTGCGACAACGCAACAAATTTCACCGGTTACAAACCCTAAGTGCGGCCGATGCCGCCTACCCAGAAAGGTGTTCTCTGCAAATGGTGTTCAGTGTCTTTTCTTCGCAAAACAGAAAAAAAATCTACTTTGTGATGGTTATAATCCCTAAGTGCGGCCAAAGGCTGCCTACGCAGAAAGGTGTGTTCTCTGCAAAACGTGTTCAGTGCCTTTTCTTCGCAACACAGAAAAAGAATTCTAGTTTGTCAGGGTTATAGTCCCTAAGTGCGGCCGAAGGCCGCCTACACAGAAAGGTGTTCTCTTTAAAAGGTGTTTTTTTTATAATTATTTTACATTAATTCAATTTTTGTAGAACTCTACATCATATATATAAAGTACGTATACCAAGTTATCCATCCATTTGTTTTTAAGAAATCTTGATTTCAATAAAGCTTATTTTGAACTTTAACCTTTGCTAATTGTTGTTGTTGTTGTTTCCCTAAAAAAGAAGTATACCGTTATACTCAGCTCAGTCATCTCTATCGATCCCAATATTTTGTTTTCTAATTTGAGATTTGGAGCCAAACTGCATTTGTTCCAAACTTTTTGCTACAAACATTTATTTTCAGCTTGCAGAATTTATTGCAAGATTACTTCAAAAACCCCTTTAGAAATGCTTGTTCGATCAGATTTCAATTATTAAAAGCAATGTCTATTCAATTTACAAATAAGAAGAGGTCATAACAGCAAGGAGTGTTGCTTAAAAATACTTGGAAGTACTAGTATTATCGGTGCTATTTTGCAAATACGAGTACAAGACTCGATTCTTCTTTAGAGTATTCTAAATGAGTACTGGTATCGATACTTTTCTAAAAGTTCTACCACTACACATCATTTGTGGCCCCCTGCAGCTCAAATAGAGCTGCCTCCACGGCAAACCCCAGTCCGCCTGATCAGCTCAACAAAAACACCACAGCACCACAACACAACACAACAGACCAAACCAGGACATACCATACAAGAGACACAACGGCATCACTACTCACACGCCGGTGCTAACTTCTGGTTCTCCCAACAATCTCCACGGTGTCTCGGACAAGGATATTCCGTAATATGGTATCAGACAAGTGCAACACCTGCCTTAGCTGGTGCCCACTTCAGGGCAAGTTCAGGTCTGCGCACCACGCAAGATTGGACGAGGAACTTCGAGGGCCCGTGTTGCGCCGCACGGTCGCAAGCCCCAGTTGCGACGCCACCCAATACCACCACAGAGCGGCTTTTGCCACAGCAGCGCACAAAGCCAATGGCGGTTAGGCAACACACATCCTTCACCCCCCGCATAACAACACGTCTCCCGAACCAGTCGAAACTCCTTCAATTCAACTGCAGAGGACTTCAGAACAAGATCGAGGAGATAACCGTCTTATGGGAAGGCACGGAAGATTAGGCATGTTTTATTGAACCATCACAAGCAAGTAGCTAAATCTTGGTCAAATAAAACGAAATTAGCTTATTTCCTATGTTAGCCTAATTTTGACAGTCGTTTGACTGCAAATAGTGTCGAAAGTAAGTTTTTGCCTCTTTCTGATTGGCTGAAGGAGAAAATTTCTGATGCTGAATGGCAATGCCTCTTGTTCAATATACAAGCCAAGATAGCTATTCATAAGCCAATATAATTATGTTGGGTAAGTCCTCATACAAAATAAGCTAATGGCTTAAATTTCTGGACAAATAAAACACGGTTATTGATAGCTGCGGTCCAAGAGACGAAGTGGCACAACAGTTCCACATTGTTGAATTGCGCCGGATACAATGTGCACCGTCGAGGTCGCGAGCGAGATAATGGTGATGGCCTAGAGTTCATTACGCACCACACCGTGCAGTATCGTCTAATCGAAGCGGACATCGACCGCAGGGATACCATCTTAGAATGGCAGGGCATTGATATTCTGTCAGGCAAAACCGAGCTCGAACTATTTAACGTGTATATACCATCTCTTTGCCCGACGGGATATCACCCTGAAATAGGTGCGCTACTCGGAGGTGTAAACCGTATGGAAGTTGGCGACTTTAGTGCGCATCACGATATTTGGCATTCAAACCTGTCAAATGATCGTAGGGGAACACACTTGGCTGAGCAGATAGACAATTGGACATTCTGCACAATGAACGACGACGCACCCAACAGGATTACGGGTAGCTACTGCAGCTCGCCAGACATACCAATAGTCAGCGCTGGTCTGCTAAACAGCATATTTTGGCGACCTATGCTGACTCTAGCATCAGATCATCTGTCGATAGTCATCTCGATCTATAAACCTGTCGACTTTGCTTTAGTGGAACACCGGGCTTATATCAAGTTTACCAAAGTTGATTGGAAAGGATTCGCGGAATTTACTGAAAGTACCTTCGCTGCCTTTCCCACGCCCTCTTCCGCAGGATTGTGACTGCTGCTGCTGCAGCCCGCTTCGTACCAGCAGGTTGTATAACGGACCCCCATCCAAACTTTGCTACTGAAGCGACTGTTCTAGCCGATGAGCGTGACAACCTTCGTCGCACGGAGATTCGGCAGCTTGTAAACGTACATAAGCGGAAAAAGTGTGAAGAGCATCTGAAGACTTGCAACTTCACCTCTGGTGTGAGGAAGCTTTGGTCTATCGTGAGATCTCTGTCCAATCCGACAAAGCGCAACGACAGAGTCGAAATATTATACTTAATACTATTTTATCCGGCAATTTTTACTACCTACCCCGGTGGACAAAGCCAAGCGTCAACTGGTCAGAAGCCTGCGCAAACTGCCAACAACTGCGCCTCTTGTTTTCACTTGCGTTCAGAGAGCCATCGGGAAGGTGAAAGCCTCCAAAGCCATGGGACAGCAAGGAATATGCATGTTGACGCTGAAGAATTTGGGTACTATGTGAGAAGACTATTTCTCTCAACCTTTCAATAGCCACTTTCGTCATTCCAGACATCTGGAAGTTGGGGAGATAACACGTCCGATAACACCTTTCCCCGGTAGCGAAGACACTAGAGGCCTTGCTACTCCATATTTTGCGAACCACCTGACCCGAGCGAGCATCAACATGGTTTCCATTAAGTGTACAGCAGAACAACAGCTCTTAACGCCATAAACACTCAGATAACACGTGGCCTAAACCGCAACCGCGCCTGTGAGAGAACTATTCTAGTGGCGTTGGACCTGTCTAAGGCGTTTGATACCGTCAGCCGCTCCACGCTGCTAGAAGACTTTGAGGCCTCCTCTCTCCCACAGAGATTCAAACGGTGGCCGGCGAATTATCTGAGTGGTCGACATTCGGCAGTAATGTTTAGAGACAAATCAAGCAAACCTAGAAAAATAAAACAGGGGTTCCACAGGGTGGTGTCCTTTCCCCATTACTGTTTAACTTTTATATATACAAGCTACCTCAACCATCAGAGGGTGTCTCGATTGTCTTTTACTCTGATGACTGTTCTATAATAGCGTCTGGGAATGGAATTGATGACTTGTGGTCGAAAGTAAACGGGCGTCTCTTTCAGCTTTCTCGCTCCTTCACTGCTAGGAGTCTAACCTTCTTCCCTACAAAATCCTCTGCGACCTTGTTTATCACCTGGACGAAGGAGGTCAGACCACCGCTGGGTATTCACGTCGATGGCGAAACAATACTGACGGCGAATAACCCAAAAACATTCGGAATCACCTTCGACAGTCTGCTCTCCTTCTCGGCGCACACAACCGCAATTGTCAACAGAGTACAGAGCCGCAACAATGTCCTCAAGTCTCAGGCCGGCAGCACTTGGGGCAAAAACAAAGAAACATACAAGGCAATTGGCCGGCCGGTTCTAAATTATGCAGCCCCCGTGTGGTCGCCGGGGACTAGCAGGACTTAGTGGATGAAGCCACAAAGCTGCCAGAACACGGTATTTCGGACAGCAATGGGATACATTCTGATGTCGCCGCAACGCCACCTTTACGACGGGCCCAGATGCTCCCAATCAAGGAGCATAACACAATTCTCTGCAAGCAGCTTCTAGTAGGAAGCCACAGACGTGGTCACCCATATAGAATTTGTTCCACAACTTTTTCAATCAGCAAATGTTCTAGAAATGGGCGTGGCAATTTAAAAACCAAACATCAAAAATTTAGAGTTTGTTGTTGACTTCGGCATAAATAATACCTATATTGCGGAACAAATGTTGTTAACGAATGGATATTCTGCCGAAATCCGCAATAAAATCTGCGTTTTGCTAACTTTAGTCCCACAATTGCCCCGCCCATTTATAGGGGTTTGTCGCCTTAAAGAAAAATCTTGCCGTACAAATATTATTTCAGGGTAGGTATTCTATTCTTGCAAAAATATCTCATCATAAGTTTCCGAAAACAAATTAAAAAAAATTGTTGACTCTGACAAAAAAACCCATCCCGTTATAAAAAAATATTTTAAAAATAGTTATCAAAAAACGACAAATTTTTTGAACCATGCTTTTTATAGGGAATTAAACAAGGATTACGATGGTGTAATTTTAAATCCGCAATTTACTGGTCTTCACTATGCAAATCAACGTATAAAGTTCAACCGTTAATAGCTAAGTTAGCTTTAGGACAGTCATGACCATCTTATATATAGAAATATTAAGCCCGTTTCTTTGGCTTTAAAACGACCTTAAGATGAAGTCTACGATATGAGTAATACCCGAGATATAACGATTTGAAGAATTACATGATTAGTCAGAATCACAAAGAAATCCAAACTTTGACAGATCACATCTCCGAAGAAAAAAATAAAAAAAAATTACTCGAACACGTGATAACTTATTTCATGTATAAAACCCATAAAAAATTTAGAGTGAATCGTAGACTTATATTTTTTACGAAATCCGCCCGACTTAAAAAGGAAAATATTAATAAACTAGAATTGGTTTAGATAAAGAACGTCATTTTAAAATAATGGTAAGTGACAACAATTGGGCTTGAGAGCCCATTAAATTTAAATAAACCCCATTTTAATTAATATTTGACATTCTCGTCGCAGTCGAATAGAGAGATCTGCCGAAATCACTACTAAATACTTTGTTAAATATATTTCTGCTTATATATACATATAAAACATTTTCGTTCTGTTACTTTCAGTATCGGCTGACGATATATGGCGTGGTGTTACTTCAGTTAGCAATGCTGGCAGAAAAAGGGGCAGAGGTAAAGGGTCTGGTAAAAAAATAGCAAAAGATCTGAACAGAGGTCAGATGATAGGTGCGGGAAGCAAAAGCTTTATTTGGCCTGGACTAAATTCCCCCATCGTTCGAGGTAAAACCTTAGTGCAGCATGAATATTCACCGCAGGATAATCAATCAGACGAAAGTGTGAACAAAATACGGGACTTTTTGAGCAATTCTCGAATTTTTAAATTAAGTTCTATTGATCGCGGTTGGTCTGGATCAAAAATGCCTGGTCGCAGTATTGGACCACCAGACCGCATTGGTGATGAAAATTTTAATAGTTTTGATACCAGAGTACTTGAAAATAAAATTGTATTTATAATGAAAGGAAATATGGGAAGAAAGAGACGTTACTCCGTATTATCCATTACTGGAAACGGTCAAGGCTTGGCCGGTTTTGCTGTTGCTAAGGCACCCGAAGTGCGAACAGCTTTAAGAAAATCAAAAAATAGAGCAGCTCAAAAAGTAATCAAAATTGAGGTTTGTGATAAACACACGGTATTTCATGATTTTTTTTGTGCGTTTGGCCAGACAAGAATATTCGTAGCAAGGAAACCTGAAGGCTATGGCCTCGTTTGTCATCGAGCTATCAAAACTATTTGCAAAGTGATTGGAATACAAGACTTACATGCCAAAATAGAAGGATCAACTAATTTGCAGCACATAGTAAAAGCATTTTTCTTGGGGTTGTTGCAACAAATCACACATGATGAAATCGCAAAAAACAAAGAACTGATTGTTGTGGCTCTTCGTAATGAAACAGGCTTAAAGCCACAAATCATAGCTCAACCAGGCTATTGTAGAACACATAATGAAATTGCAAAAAATGAAATTTTGAATTACACTCAATATATTTTGGGCGATAAAATTATTTTGAATAAAAATAAATTGGTCCCTTCCTTTGTAAATAGCAAAGGATACACATTATATTTAAAGAGAAAGGAGCAAGTGCGAAATCAAGACAAAGCACGCATTAATATGTACGCATTTAGCGGTGGTCTTCAAAATAACAATGTTTTCTTAAAATAAAGTCACACTATATTAGAATATAAATAAAAAGATTTTTTGTACTTTACAAAATTACTTATTTTCTACGCTATCCGGAGTACAGACAATGTGTGAAAAATGGGAACAAGTGAAGAATACGAGAAATACAGAAATAAAAAAAATTTACGTCGATAGAGATTTTTGAGGCAAATGTAACGGTGTAATTTTTTGGGAAAACGAGAACGATTTTTTGGGGAACGAGAGAGGTACGAAAGGTCAAAGGTCAAATGCAGCCCTTTTTTCAAATCCAAATATCCCGAAAACCATTGCACAGATTCCAAAAGATTTGATTTCGTTCAATAGGAAGTATGAATCCCTTTCATTAGATACATATATACAATGACGAGCAAAACTGTAACATGGTTTAACACTTTTTGTTTCAGCCACCGCTATATTTCCAAGTTCCAACGACTTTCATCCTTTTGTTGAATATTCTTGTTGGTACATCCCTATCCCTCTCTCATAATGATTTGAAGTCAATACAACAACAATAAAAAAACCGGCAGACAAAAATGTAAATTAAGGCAGATGTTACAGTTTTGCACTCACTCTCAGTTTTGCATTTGACAGTTATCTTTTACTTAGTTGGAAGTCAGATGACTTTTTTCTATATTGTAATTTATTGAAGAAGTGATCACCAGTAAATAACATAGTTAATCAGGAACCATAAATGTAAATAATAGATTTACTGCGGAAAGGCGGAACCGCACGAAAAGTGGCAAAAATTTGGAATTTGCTACTAAAAAATGTTAAGACTTAGAAAAAATATAGCCTAAAGTGTTCCCAAGGACAAAGGAACTCTGTTAAAAAATATTACGGTACGATATCTTGTGAACTTAGAAGCAAGTAGCGATGCAGCCACTATTACAGAAGCGCTTAAGGTATTAAACTTTAATGCAAATCAATAGACAGCGAGGCGAAGAATTGCCAAATTGAGCGCAAAGGCATCATAAAGAAGAAAAAAGCAAATTTGATCAAAATACATGTGCGAGTGTGGCAGCATTTCGCTGCATCGCACGAAAACCGAACCGTTGCCTATTGGGATATGTTAGGCCGTTCAGAATGCAATAAAAAACATATTTTTAAGTTTCAATTGAAGGTTATTTGGTCCCACAAGACTAAATTAATCGCTTTCATGGCCGGGCATGGTATTGGGTCAAAGACCCAAATTAAGCCCATACGCAGCATGTAAGGAAAACTGTGAATAACAGTGGTCGGTCAATAATAGTTTGGGATTGTATTTCAAACATTTTCTTGGTCTGTTAGTACACATTATGCGTGAGGAACAGTATCTGTTTATATTTCAACAAAATTTGCAAGATGTAGTCGAAAAATGAAAGTTTCTGCTGAAAAATCACCCAAAACATACTGCATATGTTCGCAAAGACTGGATACAAAAGCAAAAATTTGCTAATTTGAAATGACCTCCACAAACCGCGGACATGAATCTCATCGAGAATTTGCGAAATCAACAAAAGCACAGCTTAATAAGTATCAAAGTCCGTAAAATCGAGTACATGAGCTGTGAAAGCAAACTAAGGATATACCTCCAGAATTTTTACAAAGATGCAAATAAGGTATGCCAAATCACATCCAGGAACTGAAACAGGCAAAAGAGTACTGAACATTGTGTTAGTAGTTCTTTATTTTCGTGCAAATTGTTAAAAAGCTCTTAGAAATATATGAGTGCAAAACTGTAACATCTGCCTTAATTTACATTTTTGTCTGGGTTTTTTTTGTTGTTGTATTGACTTCAAATCATTATGAGAGAGGGATAGGGATGTACCAACAAGAATATTCAACAAAAGGATGAAAGTCGTTGGAACTTGGAAATATAGCGGTGGCTGAAACAAAAAGTGTTAAACCATGTTACAGTTTTGCTCGTCATATGTACATTAGGGTTATTATTTTTACACTTTTTTTAAATTTTGATTTGCCTGTGCTTGCATTTAATGAACTTTTGTCCATATATTACTTTTTTGTCGATATTTTGTTGGTTCGTGAAAATACCTCCCGCGCACACTGTCATTTCATTTACAAGGCTGTTGCATGGCAAAGCCCCATACCTAGTATACAAATTCGACCGAAATTCCTTTTTGCCTACCAAGTTTTGATTTAAAAACGATGTGTATCAGCACTAAATCCAGAATCTATTTTACTTTAATAAAACCATAAAACATTTGAGAAGAAAAACATGTTTGAATATTAATTTTCTCCATTTAGAAACTGACAATAAATTCCGCTATGCACGGGAGTTTTTTTTATAATTTATCAAAATTGTTGTGTTGGAAATTTATACAAAAGTTCATCGTTTGCCACCACAGGCATTTACATCTAGAAAAAATCATAACCCTAATGAACATCTTGTAAAGTTTTAGCAAACATCAAATTTATATAAAAAAAAATTTATCAGAAACATGGAGTTTATTCCAACGTCAAAAAACGAAAGCATCATTCTCTTTTATATATGTTTTTTTTTTAAATAGCCAAAATAAATGTATTTAAAAATCTTATTGTTCGGGACGGGGTGAAATGCGGGCCGGGAATTCCTCATAAATTCCACGGCAAACGAGGGTCGAGGAGGTGCAGAATCCCTGAATTAGTTTACGAACAGTACTTATGATGCTATGACTAATTGGCCATTAAGATTTAGTAACATATAAATGTAGCACTACAAAACGAATAGAGGAATATAACTGATCGAACTATTTGACTAAAGTTTAGACAAGAAAGATACGAACAGGACGGCTTGACATTGCATTGTCAGCCGTCATCAAGCGTAGAACAATGTTCTTCTACTGTTAAGTTGTTAAATTGTATTATATCCGCTTTGTTAAATGAACTTTATGTTGTATTAAATTATCAAACTAAATAACCGCGTTTATGTATAAGAGCGAAGGACATTCCTACATGTATATACGTAGTTGTGATACCAGAGTACTTGAAAAAAAAATTGTATTTATTTTGAAAGGAAATATGGGGAGAAAGAGACCGTGCTCCGTATTATCAGTTACTGCACGCGGCCAAAGCTTGGCCAGTTTTTGCTGTTGCTAAGGCACTCGAAGTGAAAACAGCTTTGAGAAAATCAAAAAATAGAGCTTGGCCAGTTTTTGCTGTTGCTAAGGTACTCGAAGGTAGAACAGCTTTGAGAAAATCAAAAAATAGAGCTGCTCAAAAAGTAATCAAAATAGAACAAAAATCAATATTTTGCAATACTCTACCAATATTTAATGATTCGCTCATTTTTATTTAAAAAATATCAAAAATTTGGAGAAAGAAACAAATAAAAGCAGCTTTGCCTAACCTCGCTTGGTTACGTTTCAACGGTTGTTTATTCATTTTGACAGCTGCTATTTTCTGCTAGTAAAAATTTTACTTGCAGAAATTAGCAGAAGATGCAAAAAAAAAGCATAAGAACGAGATAGAGCTGCTAGTTTTCTGGTTTAAGAAAGCTTAGCAAAAACTAGGGATAATTATCTGCAAAGAAACAAAGCTAATATTTTAGTTTATATTTGGTCGTAATGTAATCTTTTTTGAGAACTGATGCTAAATTTGGTGCCGTGCATTGGATATTGTAGAAACACCTTTCATTTCAAAACTAATCGTCCCTTGATGTGTCTATGTGAAGAATGTGTTCTTATACCGGAGAAACTGTGTAATACAGCGTTTTTACTGCATTTAAAATGCAATATTTAGCACTTTCGAACATATATTTTCGAAGAGCGTTAATGCTATCGCATTTACCAAATGCACATTTACGCAATTTCGAAGTTGTATGCTTTTGACAAATAGCCGTGTTTCAGTCGCTTATTCAGATCCGTCTCTACCACGATCAATTCGCACGAAATTAAATGACAAAAAAAAAATCAACACAGTTAATACGAAACCTTGAACTGTTTTAACCATAACCGAAAATTTGTTTGGGTAATATAATAACTTGTCGGTGCTATCAATAAAAATTGCTTAATGTAACTATGAAACAAAACAAACAGAGTTAATCACAAATTGGTCCAGATTTCTTTCAGCATCGCATCAACGTTGGATTAGCGGGACTTTTTTTTTATCAAAAAGTTCAAAATAAATGAAATCTATCGGCGATCACTGAAACGCAACTAGCAACGTATTCGCGAAAAATCAATGCTGTCACTAGGGCTGCCAACTATTTCCAATATATTTATAGTACTTTTTCAAAAAAAAAAAATATAGCAAACTTCAAATATATTTAGTCAAATATATTTTAGTATTTAAAAGAGAAAGTAAAACAATTTTTACGTGATGGAAAAAGTTCTCCCTTTGAATGGCGCGAAGTTGTTGGAATAGAGAGTAGAAATGAAATAATTTTAAGTAAATTTGTTAATTCTTTCTGAGTGTTTTTAAAAATATGTTACCTTGTTTAATTATAAACACACAATGACCTTTTACTTTAAAGAATATTTCATTTAATATTGTTATTTCAGTATAAAGGTCATCCATTTTAATACACATTTTTTCGTGCAAACTACTGAAATATATTTATATTTATAATTGAAGAAATATAGTATTGTTTCATACCATATTTTTTCTTACATGTAAGATGTGTGTAAACAACATATGTAAACACAAAACAGCTGATATGCACTTTGACAAAGTCCGGCCTGTTTTGTGCAGGAATAAGAAGACACGATCCAATACGTTCCAATTTCCGCTCTCTATTACCCATTTTGCTGAGTACGGGAATGATTTCTGGGCTGTTTTGGACACCCGCGGGGTGTACGGGAAAGAACCTATTGTATGATGGCCGAAGTGAGTGAATAAAGGAAATGGCCACTTCCGTTTCGGATTAACCAAGCAGCTGAACAATCATGGGGGTTAAACTACGTGTCAGTCAGTGGCGGACCCACGAGGGGTGTTTTATTACATAGACTGCATATTATACATACATATGCGCCATATTAAAACACACGCGTGGGTTCCCCACTGACTGACACGTAGTTTAACCCCCAAAACCCCCCGCTGGATCCGCCACTGGCCGCCACCGTTAACATTACTGCTAATATCCCTGAAGACAATACTACTTCCGTTGCGATTTCACGAAAGCGGATAAGTTGGAGCAAGAAATTTGAAAGCTAAAAAAACAGCGTGAAAACTTAACTCTGAAGCGGGAGATGAGATCCAGCACCTTCAAAACCAATCGCATCAGGGCAATTCTTTTGACATGTCTACAATTGAGGTTATGGTGCCAATGTTTTCAGGCGACGATAGTTACGATGTACGCAAGTGGTTTGGTGAGCTCAAGGATGTCTTCGGCTAGTGCAGGTCGAGACACGTATGCAGTTGCTCTGTGTTCGTCGGTTGTTGGATGGAACCGCAAGATTATTCACCAGTACTGCCATAGCATCAAATTACGTCAGCTTAAAACAGCGTTGATTGAACAGTTTGCCATTTCTTACTCCCTGTTGGACGTATATGAAGAGCTAAAAGCATGAAAATTGAAAAGCAGTAAAGCGAACATACCTGAGCGAGATTTGCAAAGGTTTATTTACAGGTCTATTCTGCGCTGGTAATAAAAGTTTTGTAACCGGTAAATTAAGTTCCTGTCAAATTTTTTTCGAATTCTGTGTACTCTTGTAAGCGGTAAATTTTGTTACCATCTCATAAGCTGGTAACAAAGTATTGCCCCGTGAAATATGCAATGGCAGAATCTCCACAATTCTTCATAGCTGAATTGCTGAATATTTTAACTGCATTACCAACGTAATTAGAATCGCGGTGACAAGAACTGGTAACATTTTTTGGTAATAAAATTTTCCGGTTACAAAATCTTTGGTAACGTGCAGAATAGACCTGTTAATCTAATTTTATTTATTTATTTCAAAGGTGAATTAAGATTTAGTAGCATAGAAAAACTCTCGTTGCACTACATAACGAATAGAGGAATATAACTGATCGAACTATTCAACGAAAGGCGATAGAGACCAGAACGATACGAACTGGGTAGACTTGATATTGCACTGTCAGCCGCCATCAAGCGCAGAACCTCAATATATCCAGTAAAAAAAAAAAACTGTGGTGAGGTCCTTTATGGGGTTAAAGTTTTCAAAGGTGAAATTTTTATTAGCACAAAATTTCTTACATGCACGGTTGCTTTTCAATACTAATGAAATAAACTTTAGAATTTATTAGAATAAAGTTTCGTTTAGTGCTTCAATTTTACGAATAAACACAAATATACGGTTTTACGTTAATAAATAAATATCAAAGAAATTTTAAAGCCACCGTTTAATGATAAATTTGTTACAAAATAAGATTTATTATCGGAACGCTCTAAGCGCCGCCGCTGAAAAGTTGCTTTTCGTACAAAAAACCCCTGCTTGTGTTAAAAGGTAAACAAAGAAAAAAAGTAATTTATTTCTCAAATCTTTAAATTTGTTTGATGTAAATATATTTACTTTAAGTACATGGCAAGTGAAAGTTTCGTGAAAATTAGAGCACTCGACATTAGGGCATTATTGATGGAATTCAAGATCTTCATATTTGTACTGTTGCGTAAATGTGTATATCACACCGAATAAGAGAAAAAGTGTACTTAAATTATAAAATAATTCAATTCTATTCCAAAACGTATACAAATTCACGCTTTTGTTTTGGTTTTCTAACTCAATAATAATGATTTCAGTGATGCATTTTCCGTTTACGAAAATCTTGGATGATGTTCTCCAAAATTAGCCCCGAGAAACTAAAAGCATTTTACCTTTGTTAAAAAAAAAAATAAAATTGTTCAATTCCAGAATAATCAAATAGAATGAAGAAAATAAATATTTATTTATACCTATCACGTATATCCTGTGGGATGATGAGTACTCGAATGCCTACAACTTGTACTTTTAGCTAAGTGTTTGGCAAATTTTCTCCAATTTGTAGGTCGTGTCTTGTTTTTTTTATATTTTTGTATGAGAATATTTTTCAGGACACGCTGATGTTTGCCATTGCCAGCCGAGGGGCAACCGCTGTCTATGTAGAAAAAAACCATTTCTATTTTGAAATGTTACGAATTCACGTCGGCAACTTGCGATAGCGATCCGAATATTTAAGGTAACTCGGTACAAAATAGAAATATTTCATACATTCGGTGCTAAAATTTTTCACCACATTAAATTGCTGCACAACGCCCTAATTGCCGAAAAAGGTTTGTCTGCAACCTAAGCCCTTTATGGGGACCAAATTTGGCGAAAAAAAACAACTCAGTTTTTTTTACTGGATATACTGAGCACAGTATACCAATAGAAACGGTTTTTGTTCTTGTCACTATTTCGTGGTGAAAGTCCTTTATGGGGACCAAATTTCTTCACAAAAAATTGAGCACATGATTGCTTATGCAAGCTAAAAGAAAGAATATTAGAAATCATTGAAAAAAAGTCTGAGATAATGCAATCATATTTGACTAAAAATTTGCACTAATTAAATAATATGATAATCAAGTGTAAAAACTCTTCAACTATTCACAAAATAATACTGAGGATCAGATTGATCTGAGCGCTTGTGGTAAAATTTTGTTTACCAAGAAAATGCATTGTTGGTTTTTATTTTTGTATCGCATCGCGGTGAGGTTCAATTTCTTGGCAACTCGGTTTGTGAAATGGTAAACAAATTATTGGAATTTATTGATTTGAACATATGACTAATACAAACATATGATTAATACAAATTTCTTTCTTATCAGACCACAAATTACAAGCACAGCATCATCAACGATCATTGCAAGGAGAGATACTGCAATCCCTGCGGTTTTTCCTCTTGGTAAATGCATTCTGGACGTGACAAAGGATTGTCTTCCAAATCAGTCTGAATCCTCACACATCTATTGTAACTACAATGTGAACATTGGAATTCCATAGTGCAAATACATATCCTATTTTCCCTAACATTTTTAATTGCATTTGTAGGAGCGTCTGATAGCCCACTATGAAAAAACTAGAAAATACAAAACGTGGTGAGGGACTTGAATTTGTAGATGATGAAGAGTACACAACGTTGGAAACTGAGAACATGAGAGGACGTCTCCATTTTCTACTAAATGTGTCTTAACATCTGTAAAATTTTTGTTTAACCTTGTCCACTTTTCTCATGTGGGCAACTTGCTGTCTTAACATACCACTTTCGAAATGGCATCAAGCCAATCAGGTCGATCTGTTCCCAAAGTAGATGGCGCGGTAAAATGAAAACTGAGTTGTCAAACTACAAAATCACAGCTGATGTTAAGACAGTGATGGTAAGAAATTCGGCAAGACAGATATGGTTTAACAGTAGAAATTTGCGGTCNTATTCTATTATAGCCACCAATATGTATTCTTCTTTGACAAGATATTGCAGAATCGCGGCAACACAGCCGTAACCGTACTCTATGCGTTTACGCATATTTGCTAAATTCCTCGCATCTAGATTGACAAAGGCAGGAGGCATATCCTCACCATTATATCTTAAAGTAAAAAAAGTTTAAGGCATGCAATAAAAGAATACACCAAAACCAAAAAATGTTCTAAAAACTATTAAATATAAAAAATTGCACGAATAAAATTCATAATATAAAATAAAATAAAATATTGAAATTGTTTTTATATGTACATACTTCTTCTTTTTTGGCACTGTAACCGCCTAAGCGATTTTGACCGAGTTCAGCAAAGCATGCCAGTCGTTGCTCTTCTGTGCCAACCGACGCCAATTGGAAACGCCAAGCGAAGCCAAGTCGTTCTTAACCTGACCTCTGCTACCACCAGCGGGTTCCGAGTTGAATACTTTCAGAGCTGGAGTGTCGGTGTCGATCGGAACGACACGGCCAAGCCAGCGGAGCCGCTGTATTTTAATTCGCTGCATTATGTCCATGTCGTTGTATAGCTCATATAGTTCATCGTTCCATCGACCGCGGTACAAGCCGTCACCGAAGCGTAAAGGCCCGTAAATCTTTCGCAAAATCTTTCTCTCGAACACCAAGAGCCGCCTCATCGGATGTTGTGATTGTCCATGCTTCTGCGCCATATACCAGCACGGGCATGATGAGTGACTTATAGAGCGTGGTTTTCGTACGTCGAGAGAGGACTTTACTCCTGAATTGCCTACTCAGTCCAAAGTAGCACTTGTTGGCAAGAGTGATTCTACGTTGGATTTCAATGCTGACATTATTATCGGTGTTAATGCTGGTTCCCAAGTAAACGAAATTCTCTACTTTCTCGANATTCTTGCTGACATTATTATCGGTGTTAATGCTGGTTCCCAAGTAAACGACATTCTCTACTTTCTCGAAATTGTAACTGTCAACAGTGACGTGGGTGCCAAGGCGCGAATGTGCTGACTGTTTGTTTGATGACAGGAGATACTTCGTCTTGTCCTCGTTTACCACCAGACCCATGCGCTTTGCTTCCCTATCCAACTTGGAAAAGGCAGAACAGACTTCGCGGTTTTTGTTACCGATGATGTCGATGTCATCGGCATAAGCCAGCAATTGCACGCTCTTGTAGNACGAATGTGCTGACTGTCTATTTGATAACAGGAGATACTTCGTCTTGTCCTCGTTTAGCACCAGACCCATTCGCTTTGCTTCCCTATCCAACTTGGAAAAGGCAGAACAGACCGCAGTTTTTGTTACCGATGATGTCGATGTCATCGGCATAAGCCAGCGATTGCACGCTCTCGAAGTAAACTGTTCCTGAGCAGTTCAGTTCTGCAGCTCCTATGTTGGAGAAGACAACATCAGATTAAAGAAGTCGCATTAAGGGGAGTCGCCCTGTCTGAAACCCCGTTTGGTGGTGGACGGCTCAGAGGTCTTTCCCAATTCTGACGGAGCGGATGGTAATGGCATGATTTACACAGCCGTATAAGTTTTGAGGGGATGCCAAATTCAGACATAGCGGCGTATAGGCAACTCCTTTTAGTGCTGTCAAAAGCGGCTTTAAAGTCGACAAATAGGTGGTGAGTGTCGATCCTTTTCTCGCGGGTCTTTTCCAAGATTTGGCGTATTGTGAATACCTGGTCTATGGTGGATTTGCCAGGTCTAAAGCCACACTGATAAGGCCCAATCAGTTCATTGACGGTGGGCTTCAGTCTTTCACACAATACGCTCGATAAGACCTTGTAACCTATGCTTAGAAGGCTGATCCTGCGGTAGTTGGGGCGAATGGCGGGGTCACATTTTTTGTGAATTGGGCAGAGCACACTTAAATTCCAGTCGTCGGTCTGCGTTCTGCACAAGAGTTGATGCATGCGCATTATCAACTCCTCGCCGCCGTACTTAAATACCTCAGCTGGCAGGCTATCACCTCCAGCAGCTTAGTTTTTTTTTTCAGCCGCGTTATTGCTATTCGTATCTCTTCATTGTCAAGCGGTAGAACGTCAACTCCGTCATCGTCGACTGCGTGCTCGTGTTCTTCTCCACAACTTTCCGTGCTGCTACCATTTAGTAGGGCGGAAAAGTGTTCTCTCCATAATTTAAGTACGCTTCTTATAGGAGTACGCCCTGGTCTAGAAACCTTCCGTAAGTCGCTTAACTCTGTGGTAAAATTTTCGGGCGTTCCTTCTGTTGGCCAGCATTTCGAGCTCTTCGCGCTCACTTATTTCGGCCTCTTATTGCGGCATATACGTCTCGCTTCCCTCTTCAAATCCCTATAGCGGTCTCACATAGCGCGCGTTGCGCCCGATCGCAGCGTGGCCCTGTAGGCGGCATCTTTTTTGTCAGCAGCTTCCTGACACTCTTTATAGTACCAGTTTTTCTTTCGGGCTCGCTGAAATCCGACTACTTCTTCCGCTGCGGTAAATGTTGCTCCACTGCTCGCATATGTCGGTTTGTTGAACAGTGCTCTCTGATAGCAGGTGTAAGAGTCGAGTAGCGAAAGCACCGGCTGTCTGTTGTGATTGCAGCTTTTTGACGTTAAACTTTCCTTGCATATTTTGGGCGCAACTTTTTTGCTGCACAGAGGCGGGTGTGTATATTGGCTGCAACAAGATAGTGGTCCGAGTCGTTGTTTGGGCCTCGGAGTTTGCGTACGTCTAAAACACTGGAAGCGTGCCTTTCGTCTATCACAACATGATGGATTTGGTTTCTCGTCTCACTCCGTTGCTTATGCCAGGATTTTAACTCTCATTCCAGCACGTTTGATATATCAGATCCGCTTTTCAGCATTAAGAAATCGATACTGTCCTCTCTCAATAAATGAATCATTAAAATAAAGACATAAAATCGGCTGATGAATTTAGTTCTGTAGCTGAACAGTTTTAGATCTCGACACTTAACAAACTCCTGCCTATCGTGACTCGGCGCAAAAATTGAAAATACTGGTTCCGTACGTCATGCGGACTGCGCCCGGAGGGTAAAAACCGTTGGGATATTATTATCCGGAGACAGCCACGTAGCTTGATTGATCTTTTTATGCTTGAACCTAGTACTGCATACTACAATGTTTCCTACCCCGGTGAAGTCGATCAGCCTGAATCCGTTGGCGGACGTTTCGTCGTGGAGGCTGAATTTTCAGATGGTGGTTCCAAAGATCCCTTCCTTGCCCACCCTGGCATTGAAGTCGCCAAGCACGATTTTGATAACATGATGGGGGCAGCGCTCGTACATGCGCTCCAAGCACTCATAGAAGAGATCCTTGGATGCCTCATCCTTCTCTTCCATCGGGCATGCGCGCAGATGAGCGAGATGTTGAATAATCTCACTTAGATGCGGATTGTTGCTAGATGCTCGTCCACCGGAATGAACGACAGTACTCGGTGACGGAGTCTCTCTCCCACCATAAATCCAACTCCGAATTTACGCTCCTTTACATGGCAGCTGTAGTAGACGTCGCAAGGCCCCAGACATTGTTTACCTTGCCCCGTCCAGCGCATTTCTTGAATGTCGGTGATTTCAGCTTTTGTCCTTACGAGGGCATCCACCATCCGGACAGAAGCACCTTCCCCATTAAGGGTCTGGTCATTCCAGGTGCATGCCCTGAAATCGTAGTCCCCTAACCGTTTGCCGTGGTTGTCATCATAAGGGGGGGTCTCATCCGAGGTTTTGCCTTGCTTCTTCACTGGAAGTGGTTTGTACGTGGCGGGTCCCAAACCCAGCGCACAACCCATTGCTGTGACGGGGGTGGTTTCGCAACCAAATACACGTTTATATAGCGAGCCGCTTGCTCCAAGNATACTACAATGTTTCCTACCCCGGTGAAGTCGATCAGCCTGAATCCGTTGGCGGACGTTTCGTCGTGGAGGCTGAATTTTCCGATGGTGGTTCCAAAGATCCCTTCCTTGCCCACCCTGGCATTGAAGTCGCCAAGCACGATTTTGATAACATGATGGGGGCAGCGCTCGTACATGCGCTCCAAGCACTCATAGAAGAGATCCTTGGATGCCTCATCCTTCTCTTCCATCGGGCATGCGCGCAGATGAGCGAGATGTTGAATAATCTCACTTAGATGCGGATTGTTGCTAGATGCTCGTCCACCGGAATGAACGACAGTACTCGGTGACGGAGTCTCTCTCCCACCATAAATCCAACTCCGAATTTACGCTCCTTTACATGGCAGCTGTAGTAGACGTCGCAAGGCCCCAGACATTGTTTGTCTTGCCCCGTCCAACGCATTTCTTGGATGGCGGTGANCAGTTTTTGTCCTTACGAGGGCATCCACCATCCGGACAGAAGCACCTTCCCCATTAAGGGTCTGGTCATTCCAGGTGCATGCCCTGAAATCGTAGTCCCCTAACCGTTTGCCGTGGTTGTCATCATAAGGGGGGGTCTCATCCGAGGTTTTGCCTTGCTTCTTCACTGGAAGTGGTTTGTACGTGGCGGGTCCCAAACCCAGCGCACAACCCATTGCTGTGACGGGGGTGGTTTCGCAACCAAATACACGTTTATATAGCCAGCCGCTTGCTCCAAGTAAACACTCGCTTGCAGCCGTACCTACTGGTGAACAGATGCTGAAGACTTCAGTGAGCCCTTAAACCGAATAAGTCGGAGCGGCCCCACCGAAGCTTCCTCTCTTCTGCCGTGACCCAAGGGTCCACTCCGGTTGGTTACTCACGTTGCCCAAAGTGCGGGAACAAGGACGAAGAGTTGGGATTGAGTATAGCCATGCAACTGTAACTGCATACCCAGCGCAACGACTGTACCCCATTGCATATGTACATACATATTTACAAAATGAATTTTAAAGTACCCTCAGTAAATCCTAAACCTACAAATGACTAATAAGAAAAATAATGAATAACGGAAATCCCAAGAAATTTGAACAAGTATCTATTTCGAGAAATCTCTAAATAGTAGCGAAACTGTATCTCAATGCAAAAAAATTAGTACGTGTTCTACTAAAAAAAAATATCAAGATCAGGGTGTGTTCAGTAATGCATTATGACTTGCAGTATTTGCAGAGCTGGCAGCACTGCAGATTGAAGCAACTGATAGAGTTGTTGACAATTTGCAAATAGGTTTGTTGCATTTTTGAACGCGTTCTTTACTAACACGGAAGTGTTATTAAGTTTAATCGTGAACGATATTTGTGAACCAAGAGCTGATAGTTTTTTATTGAACTCAAGAAAAAGAAAACTTTTTAAAATTTAAAAGAAGATTTCTTATTAAAAGTATGGCTAAAGCCAAAAATACCTAATAACGAGATATTTTTTAAAACAACAAACGCATTTTCCGAGGACATATTTTATTCTAATTTTCGAAAGAATTGGTCAACTTTCAATGTAAGTTTTTACATGTTTTAGCAAAATTAGTATTTTCTAACCAAAGTTATTTTAATTAAGGCTTTGAAAGACGCTTTGTTTCCAACTTGTGTAACTGCGAGGTTTGGCCACTGTGGTCATTCATTAGAAAAATGTCCTTACGTAACATTATGGAATCTATGTAATAGCAGGGTCACCCTCCGCCTGCTTACGGATTGTTTCAACATTGCGAGGGGAACAGTGCATTCTCTGTTCATCAAAACAATCAAAGCCATTTTTAATTTGAAAAGCGAAATTAAATGGCTATCTGTTGAGCATCAGCAAACTCTTATGTCAAATTTTGAAGACAGCGGAGAAAATCCGTTTCCTTTCGTAATTGGAGGTTTAGATGGAACGCATTTCAACATATCTACGCCTAGAGAAGATGCGATCAGTTACTATGATCGCAAAGGGAAACATTTCGTTACCATGCTGGTACATACTTGTACCATGTCCCACCAAAAGGTTAACCATCTCAAATCAAACTGAACCACATCACTAACTATTGCTGTCCACACTCAAGAATGATAGAATGCACTTCATTTTTAGTTCATTTTATTTAATAAAATAACTTTTCGGCACAATATTCACGCAATAATCACTTGCAAATTACTTATTTGTATTTTGGTTGGAACAATCAAGTAGAAATGTCAGCACAAAAGAAAAATATAATGTGACGTCAGCGAAAGGGAGGATGCTGTCAAATCGACAAAGAGAGGACTAGCGGTCCACGCAAGGCGCCACCTCTGCACCCTATGTTTATTCGGTGTTCTGTGAGGTTAAGTGCTGAGATATAATAAATAATCGTAACAGGTGTTCACAACCGTCGTGTTTTAACACAACTTTTGTTAGGAAAATATAACTTCACAACACCTTGTGAATTGCCCAAATATTTCAAATTAAGACCCATTATGAGTGCTTAGTATTTTTGTACTTAAGTAGCTCGCACTATTTTTATTAAAAATGTATAAAATATAAAGCAGATACCTAGAATAATAATTATTTCATGGAGGAGTTTTAAAAAAGTCATCAAAATTTTCGTAAGTATTATAAAAGTCTTTTGATAATAATGTGTGAGAAATTTTTTTAACTATTATTTTAAGACTTATTAACCGACTTCCAAAAAAGGAGGAGGTTATCAGTTCGTCGGAATATTTTTTTTATGTATGTTACCGCATAACTTTGGACCACGTCAACCGATTTCGGTTATTCTTTTTGCATCGGAAAGGTAGTGTCTCAGAGGTGGTCCCATACTAATGTGGTTTAGATCCGATGATTGGATCATGAAATATATAATATATACATTTTTTAATCAGTTTTTTTTTGCTAAAAATGACTTGTATTCTAGAAGTCTTTTCAAAATAATTATCAGCGAGATAAATATTTTCAAGTCTTCAAAGGCTTTTATTTTGAGAACTATATATCTTAATATAATGATTGTTGATCGACTTTTATTCTTTTCTCTTATAATAGTTATGTCTCTGATATAAAGTATTAAGATCATGGTAATTGTTCTTTTTATTTTATAATAAAAACCACGCGCAATGCTGTTATTTTTTCATTTTCTTGTTTTGAATACAATCTTGCGATTTAAAAATCGAAATCTAAAGAATGTTCTTCCCAAATATCACCTTCTTATATTTTGGTTCAAATTTACTTTTAAATTTCTCATGAGATTTTGCAAAAAATTAGGCTCATCACCATTAACTTCCACAAATTTAGAATTTAAAGGTTCTAATGTATGCAAAAAACCTGAAGTCGATTTGAACAGACCGCACGTATAGCGTCGTTTAAAATACAAAGTCAGAAACCTAGTCGTCAACCACATTGTCGAAATTATGTAGCTGGCATAATTTTCAAGTCCACCATATACCACATCTTTGAACGTACTGATAAAATATTCTGCTTTAAAAAAAATATTTCTTCTACTGATCAGGTAGCACGAATTTGATGAAATGTCATAATTTTATTAAAAGTCAAATGGTTAACAACAACAACGAAGGTCATTAAATGGACATTCTTTTTTGTATCATGGCTTATCCTATTTCGAAATTTCTGATGGTGCCTTACAGAGACAACGTCATCTTACTAGAGAACAAAATAAATTCAACATCCGTTTGTGTTCAATGCGAATATTTATCGAACAAGCACTTGGGATTTTAAAGTAAAAATTCAGGATTTAAAATCATATTGACGTTTCGAGCTTTAAAGGCAAATCCGATGTGATACTTGCTTGCGCTATTTTACATAACTTTATTATAAACAAAGGAAATCCTTTAGAATATACTAACGTGGCGGCAATGCATATCAGCATAGAAGCTGACAGTGAAGTGGAGAAAGTTCAAGATGTCTCTATTCTGTCCGCCGGACCGGATGATATAAGTAGAGTTGATGAAGAAACTATTTGATAACTCTTTTTTCCTCATAAATAAAACTTTACCGCTTTTTCATGCATATATGTACTTCCATATAATTAGTTTACTTTTCTAAATTTTCTTACTGAACACAGAATAAATCGTTTTTTTAGACTTCATTTTCATTTAATTTAATTTAATAAAATATATCTAATTAACATCACATGATTTCAATGATAAAAATAAAAAAATATTTCATTCTAGAAAGGTTAAAAAAGTACATTTCACAGCTTCATCTTATGACTAATAAAAAATAAGTTCAAAATCTACTTTTGCAGACATCGGTTCAATATTGATTTTAAGTCCAGCAACGCTTGGATTCGCTCTTTCTCCTGTAAAAGTTTCTCCCTCTACACAGCCATTGCTTCGTCATGCCGGGTTTACTCTTTAATAGCTTCTTTTTCAAAAAACTTTATTTCGCTGTTTGGGTTTCTCCAAGGATGTGGTGCTCTACGACTTGAGGTCGGTGGAGAATTGGGCGGCTCAACATTACCTTCTTCTAATGGCGGCGACGATGGCAGCACCAACGACGCTTTCAGATTTTGTGGCGGGGGATTGATGGACCTGGTACCATACACCTCGTCAAAATCTTCAAAATATATTTATTATTATTATTGTGCTTTTTTATACGTTTATACGATATCAGCATATTTCAAAATTTTCTTTGTGCGATGTGTCTGTATATGTTAAGGTCTCTGTTGATTTTTTTACTTCTTCTACCACCTTATTCCATTGAACGCTCTTTTTTCTCCTTCCAGAAGTAAATTCATCTTCCATATTTAAGCGAACTCTAAGCAGGAACTTAACTTCAGCCGTACTAAGATTTTCGCTGACTATAATATAATAAGATTGTTTCAAAACTTTACGTTTAACAAATTTTCATTGCAGAAATTAAAGAAAATTAATTTTGTACTCACTTTTCTTCCGACATGGTACAAGCGTAATCTGCGGCAGTGTACATTTTTTTATGCAAATGATGAGCGACGCTTGATATAAAAACGGCGTTTTAGGACGCTCGACATCTGCAGTGCTGCCATATTAGCATTTCTGAACGTTCTGCTGGTCCTGCGAAAGTAGTTTGCGCATTATACTGCATAACTGAACACATCCACATATTTAAAGATTTTAAGAAAAAACTTCCAACTGAAGAAGATGAAATTCCGAAGGCGAGGTATACATTTAAACTACCGGTGATAAATACTTACGTAGAAATGTAGTATGTCTGAAATCAGATGCACATGCCTCTTTATTAAAAATTCTTGAAGAAAAACATGTTCTGATTCTAATGAAAAGATGTTTTAAAATATCGGGGTTAGACTATATTCAAACAGACCAATTAGCTGAGGCAATTAAGCTTTAAATTGCGGTATTTAGTTTGGTGTTCACACACACGTCAGCTGCCCAATTAGCGATACGAAATCAGCTCGTACCTTTATTTAGTTTGAAAGTACATTCGGTACAACCACATAATTTTAGGTACATTTCGAACGTAGCCAAATAACTTCTCAGAAAATCCGTTCTTATTTTTACTGACATTTCAATGCATTTTCTGATGTTAGCAACTGGGCTAATAGCTTCCCTCCTTTGTGAAGAGGCATATAAATTATATAGAAGGGTGGTCAAAGTAACGCAACTATAGTTGATTTCGCCAGATAGATTCAAAATATTTGTTTTTATAACGTCAGATAGAACAACTTGGAAGAAATTGATTCACCTTTTCTGCAACATAGTTTTGTTTCGCGCTGCTCCAGAGATTCTTTTCCTAGCCAAAAATTTGTTTAATGTGAGTACAGAAGTTGATATGGCATCGATGGGAATTGTTACCTCCTATTTTTCTTTATATAGAAATTTATATTTACTTTTAAGGTACATCCATCTACTTTTAGGTAAAGTTTTCCGAAAATTAGGTAACATTTTATAATTAAATTTTCTGTCCCTGATGGAATATCAGCTGTGAAAGATGAACAAAAACATACAGCTCATTGCGCTTTGTTCAACAAACATACCTCCAAGTCAAAAACTAAACATACCTAGCAGGGTTGCATAGAGAATGTGACATAAATTGATTAATTGGCAATTAATAATTTAAATTTTTGCATGATAAATTGTGTAACACTTAAGGTCTAAATTGGTGAAAAGGTCCTTAATTGCCAATAAAGTGCCTGTTTGAGCATAGTCTTAGAGTTACTGCAGCAATAAAATGATTCTTAGATCGTGATTTCTGTTAGGTCTGGGCAAACCTTGAAAGGTTTGCCAGTAAGTGTCTTGAACCAGAGGACCCTTTCGAGGGTGCGAAACGAAAAAAATCCCATTCGGCGTTAGGCAAAGGTTTCCAATTAACGTGGTTTCATGGTCATGGTTTCACAATATAAGCCACAAACATCACAAACATTGGATGTTAAAAAGCCAGCTCAACAAAAACACCACAGCACCACAACACAACACAATAGACCAAACCACGACATACCATGCAAGAGACACAACGGCATCAGTACTCACACGCCGGTGCCAACAACTTCTGGTTCTCCCAACAATCTCCACGGTGTGTCAGACAAGGATATTCCGTCAGCACACGTAATCTCAACTTTTGTCACTCTCTTCTGAATTTCTTCTATGCACATCTTTAAATTTGCAGTTTCTGCAGCTAACTCACCAGTTTTCTGCATTACCCTTTCCTCGGATTTTTTCATTACATCAGTCAACTCTGCGACAACGGTGGTTCTCAGCTCGTCAATTTTTCGCTCAACTTGCTTCACTGCTAGGAGTCTAACCTTCTTCCCTACAAAATCCTCTGCGACCTTGTTTATCACCTGGACGAAGGAGGTCAGACCACCGCTGGGTATTCACGTCGATGGCGAAACAATACTGACGGCGAATAACCCAAAAACATTCGGAATCACCTTCGACAGTCTGCTCTCCTTCTCGGCGCACACAACCGCAATTGTCTACAGAGTACAGAGCCGCAACAATGTCCTCAAGTCTCAGGCCGGCAGCACTTGGGGCAAAAACAAAGAAACATACAAGGCAATTGGTCGGCCGGTTCTAAATTATGCAGCACCCGTGTGGTCGCCGGGGACTAGCAGGACTTAGTGGATGAAGCCACAAAGCTGCCAGAACACGGCATTTCGGACAGCAATGGGATACATTCTGATGTCG